>NW_026873052.1:0-14208 GCF_032173495.1 Musca vetustissima | reverse complement strand
TTTTTGTTCCTATCAGCCTATTGGTTCCTTGGTGCGTCAATTACTTAAAATTAATCTATAATAAAAGGGAGCTATATCTAAATTTGGACCGATTTTCACACCACTCTAGGTTCAATTCAGTACGTTATGACAAATTTCGTGCAAATAGGAAGATGTATATCGACTTTGGTGCACCATTTACATGAAATCGGACGAAACTACATGTGGGAGCTATATAGAAATATGGAACGATACTATATTTAGGAGCTATATCTAAATCAGGACCGATTGTTATGAAACTTGGCAGACATCATTCTATGCTCAATTAAGTACGTTATGCCAAATTTCGTGCAAATCGAAAGATATATAGCGACTTTGGTGCACCATTTACACAAAATCGGACGAAACTATATGTGGGAGCTATATAGAAATCTGGACCGATTTTCTTGAAACTTGGCAGATATCACTCTAGGCTCAATTCAGTACGTTATGCCAATTTCGTGCAAATCGAAGGATATGTAGCGACTTTGGTGCACCATTTACATGAAATCGGACGAAACTATATATGGGAGCTATATCTAAATCTGGACCGATTTTCATGAAACTAGACAGACATCATTCTAGGCTTAATTCAGCACGTTATACCAAATTTCGTGCAAATCAAAAGATATATAATGACTTTGGGGCACCATTTACATGAAATAGGACGAAACTATATATGGGAGCTATATCTAAATCTGGACCGATTTTCACGAAACTTGGCAGACATCATTCTAGACCTAAATGAGTAGGCTGTACAAAATTTCGTGCAAATCGAAAGATATATAGGGACCGTTTACATCAAATCGGTTTAATATATATATGGGAGCTATATCTCTATATGGGAGCTATATATATAGGGTTCGTCCTTGGGCCGAATAAGTGACCTATGCCAAATTTCATCCAATTCGGATCATAAATGCGACCTGTACTTTGTTTACAATTTAACATGGACAGACAGACGGACGGACAAGCATAAATCGACTTAGAAATGATTCTATGCATATTCTCAAAAGGAACCATGTGTCTATCTCGTTTCCTTTTGCCTGTTACAAACATATGCACAAAGACATAATACCCTGTACCACAGTGGGGTGAAGGGTATAAAAACGTGTTATGGTATTAACCAGTGAGCGGAGCAGTATAGTCGGACGGGGCCGACCATATGATACCCTACACAACTTCCACGAAAATCTAATTTTCTATGGTTCGATAGTCTGAGCTTGGGCAATATTTAGCGATAGTGAATGGGATACTTGTCCAGATCCCATTCATCGTGGGTTGTGTTGTGATGTCCGGCTTTCAATAGTGGCCTATAAATCGACTCATAAAAAAACACAAAAAATTAAGTTTACGGGTTACTTCATCCAAATATTATTATTTGATCATCACCGAAAAGTATAGGCGTTGTCCATGACCATACCTGGATCCTCATGGAAAATTTCAAAGCGATCCGCGATATATTTCCGCCCTCTAGTGTGGTAATGCGTTACTAAATAATATATGAATACGTAAGGACCTGTAAATATTTAAGTGTAACTCCCATATCCGAGTACACACGACAATGCAATTGGTATCAATGTAAAGGTAAACCACTCATCTTGGATATACTATCAACTTCTCGGGTCTATGTCCTTCAGGAGTAAATATATACGCCATATAATAAAAATTTTGTCATTTTCCACACAAAAGTCTGGGTCCATTTGACCCGCTAAATATTGACCAATCTTTATCAAAATAGGCATGCTTATTCTTTGGCCCGATCCCCTTCTCCATGCAAAAATTCGCGGTGTTTGGGTCATAATTGCGGCCTCTGGAGCGACCAGAAAAACCGACAAAAATAAAGTTTTTGTCCATTTCATCCCCTAAATATTAACCGATCTTTTCCAAAAACAATAGGGGTCTTCATTAGCCAGAATCCATCCTACATGCAAAATTTCGTGAAGATTGGTTCATAACTGTGGCCTGTATCGTGTTTACAAAATATAATGGACAGACGGACGGACACACATGTCTAGATCGACTCAGCTAGTCGAGATATGACTATCGGTATGCGTAAAGGTGGGTCTAGGACCAATATTTCGAGCCGTTACAAACTTTTGGGGCTGTACAAAGCTATAATACCTTGACAACATAGTTGTGTAGGGTATAATAATTCGCTTTAGCTTATTAACATGCAAATCAATGGATCCCGAATAAACCCCAAGTCCATATAAGAGCAGCGAAATTAACAGAGCATTTGCCATTATTAACTTTACACGTTGCGTTAAATATAAATTAGATGCAAAAATTCTACGCAAAGTGTTCCAATCTTTTCCCGCAATGCATAAAACGACTTAGTTGGATGTTTTTGTTACCTTCCATCAAAGTAGAAGTATCCATTGAAAAGCTGTAATAGAATCAGCGAATAAAATTTAGAGGTGTATCTAAATTTATCATATCACGACTTTTAACGTGCCTTCTGTACACAATTATGTCCCATTGTAGGAAGCAACTCTATATCTGACCAAATGAAAAAGTTAGTATAGGTTGCAGAAAGACATGTTTATGGGTCCAATATCATTTTACCGGTCCTTAAAAATGCGACGACTGTTAGGATTCATCTGAATAGATCCAAAGTGGTGAAGGGTATTATATAGTCGGCCCCGTCCGACTTTACTACTTTCCTTACTGGTTATAAGATGTAAGTGTGTATGTCTACATTAATTAGTTACACAACAGACAATTTATTGCCGATCTTACATAAGCAGCTTAAATGGACTAGTGGTTAATGTTAGCTTTTGGGATTTCGGTTATATATTACACTGTGCGACAAATTTTTTCGATAATTACCGGGAAATTCCAACAGATTATGAAAGAGGGGCTAAACAAAGAAGACACGTGTATCGGCGTTTTGAAAGTTTACGTCGGGAGGTAACCTAAAAAGAATAGTCCCCCTTTTCAAGAATTTTGATAATTTTCGAATAATGATTTCTTGAAATGCTTGCATTTTAGGTATGTAGTGTCCTCGGCTATTTTACTGATAAAATATCGAGGAATATTTTTGTATGCAATTTTAACCCTCAACCGACTCATTAAAGGGGCCTTTTCCAGGAGTGATTGAAATCTCATTCAAAACGGGGTTAAAGCTGTCCCGAATAAGTATAAGTCTCAGAATAGACTAAAACTCAAAAATCAGCCTAAACGTCAAAATCTTAAAAAACAAAAACTCATTTTAGGGTTAATATCGTACTTATTACTAGTTCGTGCCCATTTTTCCCACAAGATGTCGTTTTAGAAGGACAGTGTAAGGGACAAAAATATTCTCCATCAATTTTTAGCATAAGTCACTGAACAAGAGAAATCTGTATATATAATGTATATACCGAATATATAGTCATACATTTTGAACTAAAAATTCAAAATTTTCTTGTATTTTTTACGAAGACATTTCCCAGTATTTTTTTTCGACTAAGTGCATTAAAGTAACATGAAACTTCATTTTAGGTATATAATGTCAAAGAATAAAATATTCTAAATATGGTCTGGAGTTAAAACCTCCCTCTCTGTGGCCATACGAATTTTATAATACTGATAATACCTTCATACATGAGCCGACCAGTTATGTGTTAAAAATGGCAATAAATCGAACAAAATTATATATAGGAGCTATAACTTAATCAGAACCAACCTGTTAGGTGAAATCATTAGAAAAACCAGTAAGGAAAGTAGTAAAGTCGGACTGGGCCGACTATATGATACCCTTCACCACTTTGGGGATATTCTACATATGTATATTTAAAGATGTCGTCTTTTCAAAGGAACATTGGATATAAAATTGAACGAACTTAAAAATGCGATCTTTATATATAAGTAAACCGACTATCATCAATCCTTACACATGCCAATTTGCAATCTATTCCATACTTTGTAAATAGACTTTTAGCTAACTTTACGCACGCTATTGGTTAAAATGTAATATCAATCAAGCACCCATTGATTATTTGGTATACAATCATATATCTAAATCTGAACCGATTTCAAGGAAACTTGACCTAGATAAATTTATATTAATATCAGTACATCTTGCCAATCGGCCTAGCTATGGGTCTTTAGAACAACATTTACTTAAAATCGGACGAAAATATATATAGGAGCTATATGTAAATCTGAACCAATTTCAGGAAAACTTAACACACGAAAGGTTATAGTAACTTCAGTACATTGTACAAAATTGTGTGCGGGTCGGTCAATCTTTGGTTCTTTAGTGCACAATTTACATTAAATCGAACGAAAATATATATTGGAGCTATTTCTAAATCTGAACCGATTTTAACGAAACTTAGCACACATCATTTGGGATCCAATTCAGTACCCTATGCCAAACTTCGTGCAAATCGAAAGATATATATAGAGACTTTGGAGACCCATTTATCTTAAATCGGACGAAAATATATATGGGAGCTATATATAAATCTGACCCGATTTTCTCGAAACTTGGCACACGTCATTACTGACCTAATTCAGTACTATATGCCAAATTTCGTGCAAATCAAAAGATATATAGGTACTTTGGTGCCCCATTTACCTTAAATCGGACGAAACTATATATGGGGGCTATATCTAAATCTGAACCGATTTTCACGAAACGTAGGATACTTCACCCAATTCAGTACCCTATGCCAAATTTCATGCAAATCCAAGGATATATAGGGACTTTGGAGACCGATTTACCTTAAATCGGACGAACATATATATGGGAGCTATATCTAAATCTGGGCCGATTTTCACGAAACTTAGCACACATCATTCTGGACCTAATTCAGTACTCTATGCCAAATTTCATGCAAATCGAATGATATGTAGGGACTTCGGTGCACCATTTACCTTAAATCGGACGAAACTATATATGGTAGCTATATCTAAATCTGAACAGATTTTTCCCAATTTCAATTGGGTTCGTCCTTGGGCCAAATAAGTGACTTGTGCCAAATTTCGTCCAAATCGGATTATAAATGCGACCTGTACTTTGTTTACAATTTAACATCTACAGACGGACGGACAGACGGACGGACAGACGGACGGACATGCATAAATCGAATTTGAAAGTGATTCTATGCATATTATCAAAAGGAACCATGTGTCTATCTCGTTTCCTTTTGCCTGTTACAAACATATGCACAAAGACATAATACCCTGTACCACAGTGTGGTGAAGGGTATAAATATATAGAGTAATATTTAAATTCGAACGAATTGAAACAAAGGTTAACATAGTGCGGACAAACGCTGACGACGGGGTACTTCAAGCTTTCTCAAATTTGTTCTCAATTTATATAGATAAAGTTTTGTTATTATTATATTATCCATTTCAAATACCACGTACACCTGTGTAATTTAGTGTTGATGAGTTAATGATCTAAATTACAACCAGTCAACCAACCATAAATGCCAATGAATGAAAAAGTTTGTGGTGTGGTTATGAAAATAAACCAAATAAAAGAAACACTTTTCATCATTACAATCGCCACTTTGCCACCCACTACCACCACCAACACTCAAATAGCTTTAAGACCTTAATTTATCCCAAAGGTGTTACACACTTTGCTGGTGATGCAGGTGGTGGCAGAACTGTCAAATGTAGACGGAACCTTGAAAAGGCTATAAAATTGGTGTAAATTCAATTCACGGAAAATGTGAGCAGCAACAACCACAACATTTGATTGTTTATTTTGCTCTTGTTTTCCTGTTAACTGGTCTCTTACTTTCATGGTATGGCCCCAAGTATAGCGGCTATGTCCGTTATAATGGAGATAATGCAATGATTAGTTGGCCATAAGGTCGCCGCTATTCACACTTCCTCTCTTTCCCCAAAAATCGTAAAATTACTATTTCCCCCAGAGAAAATAGCCTCATGATTGTTTTATTTTTCTGGTTTCTCCCAACATTTATTCTCGATTGCATAAATGTGCGTGTGCGCGGTCGATGGATATATTTGTGGATGTAACCTGTTGGTGAAGAAAAATTTATATTTTATTTTACTTCTGGGAATTTTGTAGACAGATTGTCGAAGAGCGAATGTGACTATTTTGTGTTTTTTATACCCTTCACCACACTGTGGTACAGGGTATTATGTATTTGTGCATATGTTTGTAACAGGCAAAAGGAAACGAGATAGACACATGGTTCCTTTTGAGAATATGCATAGAATCACTTTCTGAGTCGATTTATGCATGTCCGTCCGTCCGTCCGTCCGCCTGTCCGTCTGTCTGTCCATGTTAAATTGTAAACAAAGTACAGGTCGCATTTATGGTCCAAATTGGGTGAAATTTGGAAATTTGGAAATTGGGAAAAATCGGTTCAGATTTAGATATAGCTCCCATATATATATTAACCGATTTAATGTAAACGGTCCCTATATATCTTTCGATTTGCACGGAATTTGGTAGAGCCTAATCAATTAAGTCTAGAATGATGTCTGCCAAGTTTCGTGAAAATCGGTCCAGATTTAGATATAGCTCCTATATATAGTTTCGTCCGATTTCATGTAAATGGTGCCCCAAAGTCCCTATATATCTTTCGATTTGCACGAAATTTGGTATAACGTATTAAATTAAGCCTAGAGTGAAAATCGGTTCAGATTTAGATATAGCTCCCATATAGAGTTTCGTCCGATTTCATGTAAATGGTGCCCCAAAGTCCCTATATATCTTTCGATTTGCACGAAATTTTGCATAACGTATTAAATTAAGTCTAGTGTGATGTCTGCCAAGTTTCGCGAAAATCGATTCAGATTTAGATATAGCTCCCATATATAGTTTCGTCCGATTTTATGTAAATGGTGCCCCAAAGTGAATTGAGGCTATAATGATGTCTGCCAAGTTTCGTGAAAATCGGTCCAGATTTAGATATAGCTCCCATATATAGTTTCGTCCGATTTCATGTAAATGGTGCCCCAAAGCCCCTATATATCTTTCGATTTGCACGAAATTTGGCATAACGAATTAAATTAAGCCTAGAGTGATGTCTGCCAAGTTTCGAGAAAATCGGTCCAGATTTAGTTGTAGCTCCCATATATAGTCTCGTCCGATTTCATGTAAATGGTGCACCAAAGTCCCTATATATCCTTCGATTTGCACGAAATTTGGCATAACGTACTGAATTGAGCCTAGAGTGATGTCTGCAAATTTCGAGAAAATCGGTCCTGATGTAGATATAGCTCCCATATACAGTTTCGTCCGATTTTATGTAAATGGTGCGCCAAAGTCCCTATATATCCTTCCATTTGCGCCATATTTGGCATAACGTACTGAATTGAGCCTAGAGTGTTGTCTGCCTTGTTTCGTGAAAATCGGTCCAGATTTAGATATAGCTCCTTTTTATTGTAGATTGATTTTAAGTAATTGACGCAAAACTTTCTGAAATTAGTATAACCTAACCTGTGACAAGTTTGTTTGAAATCGCTTAATATTTGGATAGAGCTTCAATATATTTGTTCGCCCGATTTCAAGTAAATTAGGCATCAAACTCCTCATATTAGTCAGATTGACATCAAATTTTGCACAACGTACAAAATTGAGCATAGGATTACGTAGTTGCGTTTTCTAGAAATACAGGCATAGCCCAACGGATGGCCTATTTATATTTGTTTGAAGTCGATTTACATACTTTTGTCCGATTGCAACAAACGAATGATATGTTTATGGATAGATCTTGGTAGATTCACATTTATATAAATATCACATATTTTATTTCATCAAATTTCATGTTAATAGTCCTGTTTAATATACCCATAGTGGTGAAGGGTATCATATAGTCGGCCCATCCGACTTTACTACTTTCCTTACTGGTTTTTGTTTTCATTTGTGGGTTTGCGAATGTTGCTTAAAACAAGAAAATTAATTTAAGTTTGACAACATTATTGGATGCGTATTCGTACATACATACACATTTGTTCATGGGGGTTTATTTATTTTTGTGTTAGAGAAACAAGCATAACATAAACACAAATGAGGGATTTCATGGCGTATTTGCTATTTTAAGTTTTGATTTACAATAAGCATACTGGGATTAGGGTTAGGGTGATTGAGTACAAAATGGTGATAAGTGCAGTAGTGCGGAATTTTGTATATCATACAACAACAAACAATTTCTTTGGTATTTATACCCTTCACCACACTGTGGTACAGGGTATTATATCTTTGTGCATATGTTTGTAACCGGCAAAATGAATCGAGATAGACACATGGTATTTATAATCCGAATTGGATTAAAGTTGGCATAGGTCACTTATTTGGGCCAAGGACGAACTCTATTAAAAATAGGTTCAGATTTAGAATAGCTCACATATATATATTTTCGTCCGATTTTATGTCAATGGTGCACCAAAGTCCCTATATATCTTTCGATTTGTACGAAATTAGGCACAGCGTACGGAATTAAGTCTAGAGTGATGTGTACTAAGTTTCGTGAAAATCGGTTCAGATTAAGATATAGCTCCCATATATTGTTTCGTCCGATTTTATGTAAATGGTGCACCAAAGTCCCTATATATCTTTCGGTTTGCACGAAATTTGGCACAGCGTAATTGATAAGTTCTAAAATGATGTGTGTTAAGTTTCGGAATAATAAATTTAATTCATTTAACATGGTGCGTGGGCAGTTTGGTAACTTCGTATCCAAGCACAAAAAGCGCGGTATAAACAGCAAAAATTAAGTGTTTTGGAAACTTTCATTCTGTTATATACATATCATAAATTTTGTTTCGATCTGGGAACTCCTTCATATAGAAACATGTGTTCAAAAACGAAGCATCCGCAATTTTTTTACAATGGAAAAGATAGAAATGCGTGTTGTCATTTAATATTTAAATAAAAAAGGTTTATCGGGGCAAGAAATTATGCAACATATAAAATATGCAACAATAAAAAATTGGGTTGCTGAATTCAAACGTAGTCGTACAATCATTGAAGATGAAAAACTTATGGGACGTCCAAAAACAGCAATAACAACAAAAATTGTGGCCTAAGTGCATGATATGGTATTAAATGGTCGACGAATAAAAGTGTGCGAAATTGATAATATCATGGGCACTCAAATGAACGAGTCTATTTAATTTTACATGAGGAACTACAAATAAAAAAGCTCTCTGCAAGATGGGTGCCGCATTTGTTAACAGTCGATAAAAAACGAATAAGAATGAACATTTCTGAATGAATAATTCAATCGGCTGGTAAGGTTATGGCAACGGTTGTTTGGGACTTCAAAGGTGTTTATTGATTGACTATCTGCAAATGGGTAAAACAATAAATTCAGAGTACTTTTTGAATCAATTAAATGTACAAATTCGAGAAAAACACAACGCAAAAATATAATTTTCATCAAGACTACGCACCAGCACACACGAGTGTTTTAACAATGACTAAAATCAATGAATTAAACTACGAGTTGCTTGACCACCCACCTTATTCTCCTGATTTAGCTCCCAGTGACTTTTACGTGTTCCCAAATATAAAAAAAAAATCCTTGCTGGCAATTACAGTTGTGAACCTCTATTTTAAAGAACTCCAGGAAAACTATTTTCATCAAGGGATGATTAAAATAAAGGGGATAAATGATTTCGATTATTTAACGGATCGTATAATATCTGCAGCATCAGCGGGAATTAATACGATGTAGTACTCTTTGTTTTGTTGTAATTGTCGGGTACTTGCGAACTTCTAGGTAAACATAACATATATTTCGTGGCGAGTACATATACTTCGTAGCGATGCTCTACTTATTTATTACTCTGCAAACCCCAGGCAATATGATTAACTAACGCAGAAAGGTAGCCCAATTTAAAAAGGAAAATGTCGGATTGTCAATTTCTTCTATTATACTGGTGCATATCCTTTAATTTGTTAACACCTGTAATTACCTACAACGGAATGGAATTGTACTCAATAAATTAATAATAAAACTTGCAATCCCTATTTATGTTCCGGAATTCTTATGCAAGTAGGAGACCATCGAGACAAATCGGTGTTGTAATTATTTATTGTGGTTAATTTGTTGTAGCCGGTTACCTTGTTTTGCTATTCGCCTCACACAATGTCAACATGTTAATTAACACAATTAGTAAATTTAGACGTTGTCCTTTTTGTATGTGTGGTTTTCTACTCTTCGTTTGTCCGAAGTAAATAAGTAAGGGTCCGTTTGTCCATCGCCAATTTTGTTAGGTGGGTGTGATTGTGTGTTTGTATTTTTGTTTTTTACCATCATTGTGTTATGTTTTCATCCTTCTTTCGTATTAATAGCTTTTTTGTTCGGTATGCTTGTCATTTTATGGATATTATCCTGAGGCTATTCAGTTCCATGAGACAACATTTATTTTACTAAAAGGGACATATTTTAATTTAACGTTTGGGAAAAATTAAGTTATGTTGGAAATGGATGTAAGGGTATGGGGCGATGTTGTGGGGAATATTTATTTTGTCAGTAATTAATTTTTTTGTTGGTAAATATTGCTATTTGTGTAAATAGTTGGGAGTAATTATTTAATTAATATCAATGTCAAAATAATGTTTATTAATTTTTTTTAATAATACTTTTGCTTTCGTTAATAGCTAAAAAATCTGTTGCTATATTTCAATGCATAATTATGAAAGGTAGTCTCATTTGAGAAATTAATAATGACAACACTTTTTAATATGTAGCTCATATTTCAATTTCCAATAAAATTAAAAAAAATCATAACATTTAAGGGCCCCCATTCTCGGTGTCAATTTTAATTTTTTTATTCAATTCGAATCTTCTCTAATTCTAGAAAATTTTAAGAACTCTTGAAGATATAGCCGATTTATTGTGTCGGCATCAAGTGACGGCAAGAGTGATTCTCGAACTTTAAACGCATTTTTCTCGAAGCAGTGTTTTACGAATGGCGGGCACGAAAACCAATAATCCAATCCGTTCCAAATTTTGACACGTTTCTCTGGGAGTGTATAGCTCTGGTATGAACTAGGATAAAGCCAATCGATGAATAACTTCCTTATTATACCCTTCACCACACTGTGGTACAGGGTATTATTTCTTTGTACATATATTTGTAACAGGCAAAAGAAAACGATATAGACACATGGTTCCTTTTTAGAATAGGCATAGAATCACGTTTTAAGTCGATTTATGCATGTCCGTCCGTCTGTCCATGTTAAATTGTAAATAAAGTACAGGTCGCATTTATGATCCGAATTAGATGAAATTTGGCATAGGTCACTTATTTGGCCCAAGGACGAACCCTATTTAAATTGGGACAAATCGGTTCAGATTTAGATATAGCTCCCATATATATTTTCGTCCGATATAATGTAAATGGTATACCAATGTCCCTATATATCCTTCGATTTGCACGAAATTTGGCATAGCGTAATGAATTATATCCAGAATGATGTGTGTTAAGTTTCCTGGAAATCGGTCCAGATTTAGATATAGCTCCCATATATATTTTCATCCGATTTAAGGTAAATGGTGTAACAATGTCCCTATATATCTTTCGATTTGCACGAAATTTGGCATAGCGTAATGAATTAGGTCTAGAATGATGTGTGTTAATTTTCCTGAAAATCGGTTCAGATTTAGATATAGCTCCCATATATATTTTCGTCCGATTTTATGTAAATGGTGCCCCAAAGTCTCTATATATCCTTCGATTTGCACGAAATTTAACATAGCGTACTGAATTGATACTAGATTGATGTATGCAAAGTTTCGTGACAATCGGTTCAGATTTAGATATAGCTTCCACATATATTTTCATCCGATTTAAGGTAATTGGTGCACCAAATACTGTATATATACTTCGATTTTCACGAAATTTGGCATAGCGTACTGAATTGCGTCTATAATAATGTGTGCAAAGTTTCGTGAAAATCGGTTCAGATTTAGATATAGCTCCCATATATATTTTCATCCGATTTTAGGTAATTGGTGCACCAAAATCTCTGAAAATCATTCGATTTTCACGAAATTTGTCATAGCGTACTGAATTAATGCTAGAATGACGTGTGCTAAGTTTCGTGAAAATTGGTTCAGATTTAGATATAGCACCCATATATATTTTCGTCCGATTTTATGTAATTGGTGCACAAAAGTCCCTATATATCTTTCGATTTGCACGAATTTTGGTATAGGGTACTAAATTAAGTCTAGAATGACGTTGTTAAGCTTTGTGAAAATATCCATAGCTTGGCCGATAGACACAACGTACTGATGTACACAAAAATTGTATGAAATAACATATGTGATATTTATCTAAATGTGAAACGACCTAGATCTATCCATAAACATGTCATTCGTTTGTTACAATGGAACAAAAGTATGTAAATCGAATTCAAACAAATGTCAATAGTTCATCCGTTGAGCTAGGTCTGTATTTCTAGAAAACCCAACTACGTTATTCCATGCTCAATTTTGTACGTTGTGCAAAATTTGATGTCAATCTAACAAATATTAGGAGTTTGATGCACAATTAACTTATATATGGATACTATATCTAAATATGAACCGATTTCAACGAAACTTGTCACAGGTTAGGTTATACTAATTTCAGTACGTTTTGTTCCTATCAGCCATATATTGGTTCCTTGGTGCGTCAATTACTTAAAATCAATCTATAATATAAAGGAGCTATATCTAAATCTCAACCGATTTTCACTAAACTTGGCACACATTATTCTGGGTTAAATTAAAAACGCTATGCAACATAAGAACTTGGTACATTATTTAGATTAAATCGGACGAAAATATATATCTAGATCTGAATCGATTTTCACGAAACTCAGCACACATCATTCCAGCATCAATTCAGAACGCTATGCCAAAATTTGTGCCAATCGAAGGATACATGTGGTGCACCATTTACATTAAATCGGACGAAAATATATATGGGACCTATACCTTAATCTAGACCGATTTTCACGAAACATACCAGACATCATTCTAGGCTCAATTCAGTACGTTATGTCAATTTTCGTGCAAATCGGAAGATATATAGGGACTTTGGTGCACCATTTACATGAAATCGGACGAAACTATATATGGGAGCTATATCTAAATTTGAACCGATTTTCACGAAACTTGGCAGACATCACTCTATGCTCAATTCAGTACGTTATGCCAAATTTCGTGGAAATGGAATGATATATAGGGACTTTAGTGCACAATTTACATGAAATCGGACGAAAGTATATATGGGAGCTATATCTAAATCTGGACCGATTTTCATGAAACTTGGCACACATCACTCTAGGCTCAATTCAGTACGTTGTGCCAAATTTCGTGCAAATCGAAAGATATATAGGGATTTTGGTGCACTATTTACATGAAATCGGACGAAACTAAATATGGGAGCTATATCTAAATCTGGACTGATTTTCACGAAAATTGGCAGACATCACTCTATGCTCAATTCAGTACGTTATGCCAAGTTTCGTGGAAATGGAATGATATATAGGGACTTTGGTGCACAATTTACATGATATCGGACGAAAGTATATATGGGAGCTATATCTAAATCTGGACCGATTTTCATGAAACTTGGCACACATCACTCTAGGCTCAATTCAGTACGTTATGTCAATTTTCGTGCAAATCGAAACGTATATAGGGACTTTGGTGCACAATTTACATGAAATCGGACGAAACTATATATGGGAGCTATATCCAAATCTGAACGGATTTTTCCCAATTTCAATAGGGTTCGTCCTTGGGCCAAACAAATGAGCTGTGCCAAATTTCATCCAATTCGGATCATAAATGCGACCTGTACTTTGCTCACAAAAATACATGGACAGACGGACGGACATGCTTAAATCGACTTAAAAAGTGATTCTATGCATATTCTCAAAAGGAACCATGGGTCTATCTCGTTTCCTTTTGCCTGTTACAAACATATGCACAAAGACATAATACCCTGTACCACAGTGTGGTGAAGGGTATAAAAAAAAATCAAAGGTCAATCAAAGGTCCGCGTGGCCTTATACTTCTACACCATATGTGATGTTGAACTTCTGGGGACATTATATTCCTCAGACATTTGTCTCAATTATATTCCAATCGTATAATCGCCAATAATGAGTTTACCATAACGTATCAAATTGAGTCTAAAATGACGTGTCTTAAGTTTCGCTGAAATCGTAATATATATTTGTGCATATGTGTTGATATTAATTTGTTT
>NW_026873051.1:0-14031 GCF_032173495.1 Musca vetustissima | reverse complement strand
CGCCTTATATGGGCCTTGAAAAAATATTCTTTTAAAAATCCACGCCTTATATGGGCCTTGAAAAAATATTGTTTAAAAAGTCCACGCCTTATATAGGCCTTGAAAAAATATTGTTTAAAAAGTCCACGCCTTATATAGGCCTTGAAAAAATATTGTTTAAAAAGTCCACGCCTTATATAGGCCTTGAAAAAATATTGTTTAAAAAGTCCACGCCTTATATAGGCCTTGAAAAAATATTGTTTAAAAAGTCCACGCCTTATATAGGCCTTGAAAAAATATTGTTTAAAAAGTCCACGCCTTATATAGGCCTTGAAAAAATATTGTTTAAAAAGTCCACGCCTTATATGGGCCTTGAAAAAATATTCTTTTAAAAATCCACGCCTTATATAGGCCTTGAAAAAATATTGTGTAAAAAATCCATGCCTTATATTAGCATTGAAATAATGTTCTGTAAAAATCGAGGCCCTTCATATTAGGCCCTCTACCAAATGATCCCAACTACCAACTATTTTAATATAATAGGGCACAATTTTCAGCTTCTTACAAAACTTGACAAAAGAGGATTTCCATCTGTTGTTTTGTTTTTTCTCTCTTCCCACTCAATTCTCGCCACCTCTACGTCTTATCGTTCGCTCCGGTCATACTGCCCTTACTATTGTTACTGGTCTTATTACAACTTTGTTTGTGCTAAGAACATGCAGTATTATAATATTAGAAATGATACTACATACATCCCTACATATGCTATGGTCACCATGAACTATTCGACAATCGTGGAAAGACAGAAATAACAACGAACGAAAAACAGAACACAAAAGGTCCCTGCTAGTGAATTGCTGCCAACTTTATTTCCTTCTAGATTTCTACAAAAAAAAAAAAAAAAAAAAAAAAAAACAGCTGGTGAGGACCATTAAAGAAAAACATTTGTTCGCACACACAAACCCAATGATTTTTGGATAGCTGTAGAATTAAGTAATAACAAAATAAAAACTTGATATGAGAAGGGTAATTCTTTAAGTGACTGATAAGAATAGATTAAATTATTTTTGTTCAGTGACCAGCGTGAGTTCTTATAAAAATTATAAAAATCACGGTCATTAAATCCCTAAAATTGGTATTAACAAAAACAATACATTGTTAGAACATCAAAAGTCAATAGGATGAGCCTTAAAAAATTCGTTAAAAAAACCAAGCTTTAGGAGAAGCACTGAAAAAAATCATTAAAAACTCCACGCCTTGGGATGAGCCTTGATTTTTTTTTTTAAATCAACGCCTTAGGATGAGCCCATAATTACTATATCCTTCGCCACACTGTGGTACAGGGTATTATGTCTTTGTGCACATGTTTGTAAACGGCAAAAGGAAACGAGATAAACACATGGTTCCTTTTGAGAATATGCATAGAATCACATTCTGAGTCGATTTACACATGTCCGTCTGTCCGTCCATGTATTTTTGTGAACAAAGTACAGGTCGCATTTATGATCCGATTTGGATGAAATTTGGCATAGGACACTTATTTGGCCCATGGACGAACCCTATTGAAATTAGGAAAAATCGGTTCAGATTTAGATATAGCTCCCATATATATTTTGGACCGATTTAAAGTAAATGGTGCACAAAAGTCCCTATTTATCTTTCGATTTGCGCGAAATTTGGCACAGCGTAATGAATTAGGCTTAGGCTTGATGTGTGTTAAGTTTCCTGAAAGTCGGTTCAGCTTTAGAAATAGCTCCCATATATATTTTCGTCCGATTTTAGGTAAATAGTGCACCAAAGTCACTAGAAATCAAACTTGGAAGACATCACTCTAGGGTCAATTCAGTACGTTTTGCCAAATTTTGCAAATCGAAAGATATATAAGGACTTTGGTGCACCATTTACGTAAAATCGGTCAAATCTATATATGGGAGCTATATCTAAAACTGAACCGATTTTCTAGAAACTTGGCACACATCAGTCTGGACCTAATTCAGTACTCTGTGCCAAATTTCGTGCAAATCGAAATATATATAGGGACTTTGGTGCCCCATTTACCTTATAGCGGACGAAACTATATATGGGAGCTACATCTAAATCTGAACCGATTTTTCCCCATTTCAATAGGGTTCGTCCTTGGGCCAAATAAGTGACATATGCCAAATTTTATCCATATCGGAACACAAATGCGACCTGTACTTTGCTTACAATTTAACATATACAGACGGACGGACATGCATAAATCGACTCAGAAATTGATTCTATGCATATCCTGAAAGGACACCAAGTGTCTATCTCATTTTCTTTTGCCTGCTACAAACATATGCACAAAGACATAATATCCTGTATCACAGTGTGGTGAAGGGTATACAAATCTTTTAAAAAATTAGGTTCAGATTTAGATATAGCTCCCATATTTATTTTGTCCGATTAAAGGTAAATGGTGCAGCAAAGTCCCTAAATATCTTTCGATTTTCTCGAAATTTGGTACAGCGTACTGAATTAAGTCTACAAAGATGTGTGTTAAATTTCGTAAAAATCGGTGCATATTTAGATATAGCTCCAATATATATTTTCGTCCGATTTTGTGTAAATGGTGCACCAAAATCCCTTTATATATCCTTCCATTTGCACGAAATTTTGATTTATAAGTAAATGAAAAATTCTAAATATGGCCGAATGCACAAAATATACTGAAATACGTATAACCTGACAAGTTTCGATGAAATCGGTTTAGATTTCGATATTTTGCTTTAGATTTATTTACATAATTTTGTCTTATTGTAAGAAGCAACTCTATATCTGAGCAACATTTGGTATAGGTTGCAGGATGACATGTTTAATTTCATGTTAATAGTCCTTCAAAAATGCGACGTCTGGTAGGATTCCATCTGTCGAATATACCCAAAGTGGTGAAGGGTATCATATAGTCGGCCCCGTCCAACTTTACTGCTTTCCTTACTGGTTTCCATTAAAAAAATGTTTTAAAAAAGCCACACCATTTCTGATTTCTTTAAAAACCCCACGCCATATCGGGGGTTCTTTAAAAAACTCACGCTATTTCTTGGTTCTTTAAAAATCCTTTTCCAGGTTCTTGACAAAAAAATCTTTAAACCAGTGAGCTGAGCAATATAGTCGGACGGGGCCGACCATATGAAACCCCACACAACATCCACAAAAATCTAACTTTGCATGGTTCTATATTCTGAGCTTGGGCAATATTTCGCGATATTTGCACCCTCTTGACCAACTAGAGGTCAACAAATATTTCTCATATTCAGTACAGCCCTTCTAATTACTTGTCTAGATTCCCTTCAACGTGAGTTGGGTTGTGAAAAAGCACAAAAAATTAAGTTTTCGGTACACTTCATCCCAATATTATTATCAGATCATCATCGAAAATAATAGGCTTTGTCCTTAACCGTACTTGGACCCTCATGAATAAATTCAAAGCAATCAGCGCTACATTTTCGCCCTCTAGTGTGGTTATGGGTTACTTCATAATATCTGAGTACGTCAGCACATGTACATATTTAAGTGTAACTCCCTCATCCGAGTACATACTACAATATAATTGGTATCAATTTAAAGGCCAACGACTCTTCTTGGATATACTATCAACTTCTCGGGTCTATGTCCTTCAGGAACAAATATATACGCTATCGAATACAAATTTTGTAATTTTTCACACAATAGTCAGGGTCCATTTGACCCGCTAAATATTGACCGGTCTTTATCAAAACAGGCATGCTTATTCTTTGACCTTTCACGATGTTCGGGCCATTATTGCGGCCTCCGGAGCGACCAGAAAAACCGATAAAAATTTAGTATTTGGTCCATTTCATCCCCTAAATATTAACCGATCTTTCAAAAACAATAGGCGTCTTCTTTGGCAAGAACCCATCCTACATGCAAAATTTCGTGAAGATTGGTCCATAACTGTGGCCTGTATCGTGTTTACAAATTATAGTGGACAGACGGACGGACGGACACACATGTCTAGATCGACTCAGCTAGTCGAGATATGACGATCGGTATACTTAAAGGTGGGTCTTTTTCGCGGCGTTACAAACTTTTGGGGCTGCACAAAGCTATAATACCCTGACAACATAGTTGTGTAGGGTATAAAAATCCACTCCTTGTAAGGTCCTTTTCAAGCATATTTTTTTTTAAAAAATCCACTTCTTGTAGTGTATTGTATTTATTATTGTCTCAAAAATTATTTTTTAATATCCTGTAAAATCTAATATTACGTTTCCTTGCTTATCAATATTTGGAAATTATTTGTGTTTTTTTTTTCATTTTAGAAATTAATTGATATTTTTAGCTTTAGCTTCTATACAATGCAGGCTAAGACCATTCTATCTTTTCCTGCTTTTGTATTCCAATCTATTATTTTGAGTTTATTTGTAGTTGTTGCTGTTGTTGTTGCGGTGTTTTGGACACTTTTACTTCCAGACATTTTGCAATTTGCAACGAATGGCTTACGTATTGAAGTATGCATATTATTATTTGTTTGGTCCTACAGTTTTGACCCAATTTAGAACGGCACAGCACAGCACAACACAATCCAATCAGATTTAGAATTTCATTATTATACACATTCCTGCCTCAACAACAACAACAGCAACTGGAGATTTAAATCAAAAGATATTTTTGCAAAACACAAAAGTGCATGGCTTTACCACTCTCTCTCTCCCTGGGTGATTGTGTGTGTCTGCCTGTGTGTCCTCTATATATTCTATGGGCATACACAAATTTGAATATTCTTGTGTATGGATGTGTGAGTATGGCTGTGTTTGAGTTTATGTGTGGGACTCAAGTAGTCTAAGCGAAAGGAAAACAACACTCAAATTGTATATCCTGGCATGTGTGCTCTTAAATATTTTCCTATGATAGTTTGGGTGTCTGTGTGCGTGTGTGTTTGCGAGAGTGGCTGTATGTGTTGCTAACAATTTGTTTATAGTCAAATGTTGTCCTGTGCCTAAGAGCAGGTCTTGACTTAAATGTGAGGGTGCCACATGTGTTGTTTAGTGTCGTCTATGGCGTCATTTTGCATATGTGTGTGTGTTGGCTGTTTGGTTGGCTCACTCGTTGATGTCCTTAGCATACACACGTACATAGACTTAAGTATGCTTAACATGTCTTTTCATGTGTTTTTTATGTGTTTACCAACAATGTTGACGTGCTTTATTAGATTATAAAACAAAGTAAATGTCGACTTAAATTGTTTCTTTATTTTCTAAACATAGAACGAATGAATGGAAAGAGACAAAAACGAACAACAACGCCAGAATACAAAAACAAAAAAAATCGGAAAATAGATCACAATCTATGCGCTGTGAATTATGACGACACTAAGTATAGCACACACACACTCACTCACACACCCAACCAAATATGCACATCAATATTTTCCTTTCAAACAAAAGCTTTACGGAACAACACAACACATTTTTTATTGATAACTCTATTCAAGGGTGGGGGAGCGGGAAATATGGCTAAGTGAGTAGTGATTTTGAATGTCATCATTACCAAGCCGGAAAAAAGCAACACCAAATGGCTGGGGGACGTTGGAGGGATGCTAGTAAAATATGAACCATTGTTTTGCCATTCCATTAGCTTTACCATTGAATAATGGCCAACATGGAACAGGAAACATCGAACATCTGCTTCCCCATGGCAGTTTGATGGCATTAATGTTGCCAAACAACCGTCTGCCTCTTAACCTCGATTTGTTTTTATTGATCACTTTTTTCCCATCGTTTCGTGTCTGTTGGGTGTCTTTCACTTCATTTCCTATCTGCCGATGAATTGTGTCAGATGTGATGTAGATTTGGGTTGTCGGAAATCTATAAACAAATTGCAAAATTAGCACATCATTTTAAAAAGTGATAAATTTGCAGAAGACAAAGACAAAACGGTCGATTGCGAAAATGAAATGCTTTCCGGTTGAGATTTTGTTGCAAACGAACATTCTTTATCACCAAACACGATACTGTGGTGTAAGGAGAACATTTTCTCAGGCGTGGATTTTTTAAAGAATATTTTTTCAGGGGTCCATACAAAGCGTGGATTTTTTAAAGAATATTTTTCCAGGGTCTAGACATGGCGTGGTGTTTTCTAAAGAATATTTTTCAAGGGTCTAGACAAGGCGCGGATTTTTTAAAGAATATTTTTTCAAGGGTCTATACAAGGCGTGGATTTCTTAAAGAATATTTTTTCATGGGTCCATACAAGGCGTGGATTTTTTAAAGAATATTTTTTCATGGGTCCATACAAGACGTGGATTTTTTAAAGAATATTTTTTTAAGGGTCTAGACAAGGCGTGGTTTTTTTTAAGAATATATTTTCAAGACAAGGCGTGGTTTTTTTGGAAGAATATTTTTCAGGGGTCCATACAAGGCGTGGATTTTTTAAAGAATATTTTTCAGGGGTCCATACAAGGCGTGGATTTTTTAAAGAATATTTTTCAGGGGTCCATACAAGGCGTGGATTTTTTAAAGAATATTTTTCAGGGGTCCATACAAGGCGTGGATTTTTTAAAGAATATTTTTCAGGATTTTTTAAAGAATATTTTTCAGGATTTTTTAAAGAATATTTTTTCAAGGGTCTAGACAAGGCGTGTTTTTTTGGAAAAATATTTGTTCAAGGGTCTAGAAAAGCCGTGTTCTTTTGGAAAAATATTTTTTCAAGGGTCTAGACAAGGCGTGGTTTTTTGGAAAAATATTTTTTCGAGGGTCTATACAAGGCGTGGAGTTTTTAAAGAATATTTTTTTCAAGGGTCTAGACAAGACGTGGTTTTTTAAAGAATATTTTTTTCAAAACGCCTCCGAACCACTGTCCAAGCGTTGATCCCTTTCCATGGAACCTGAAAATATATATGACTTATTTCTATATTTGATGACTTATTTATACATAGAAAATATATTTCCCAGCACATCGATCAACCCAGCCTTGATTTAGCTCATCAATCAGTAACAATAAATGTTATCCTTAAGACAAATTGATAAAATTTCTTCCTCAATCAGTTTTGTCAGTTAGGAGTTTTTTGTTCATATTTCCTTCTTTACGATTCTTTCGTGTTTTCCAATTGTGTTTATTCCTTTCCTTTGTTCGTTTTTATTTTGTCTCATAGGAACAAACATGTTAAGCCGGTTGGTCGGCTGGCTGCCTGGCAGACAATATTTGTCCAATGTATTAGTTGTTGTTCTGCCTTGTTCTTGATTGTTTTCCAAACAAAATTGGCTGTTTGTCAAATTTCTGTTGCCTTTCCTGGTGGATCGGGGGTTTTTTGCTCTTCCTAACACATTTTTCCTCATCAATGACCATATGTGTCACCGATAAATATGTGTAATATATTTATTGTTTCATGGAATTCATTTCGTGGGGTTTGTTTTTATCAAGAACATCAGGATTAGCAATCGGATTGTTGCTTTCCTTTTTCATGGGGGTCTTAAGTAGACAGTGTGAGTGTCAGTAATAACGATGATAACCAACAGATAAGAAAATTTGATGATTGCTTTAATTGATTGTCCTTCGAATGTAGTATTTAATTTGAGGGTTTGCATTACTTAGCTTTATTCCGACAATATCCTCTTAACATTAATGCAACCTTTATTAAATTTGATTTAAAAAGCTAGAAGCTGTTTTCCTTCTAGGAGAACTAAATGCTTTTAATAATACATGTATATATTGGGCCCTACAAGGGGAAATTATTCTATCACTCCTAAAATTCCGCCTTTGTAATGATGGTCGTTTTCAAAATTATTTTTGAAAATCCACGCAATATTTTGATTCCTGAAATAGCATTATTTAAAACCCCACGACTTGTTTTGGTTCCTGAAAGAATATTTCTCCAAGAACTAGCATTATTTGAGGGGAGCATTTTTAAGGATATTTCTCCAAGGACTACAATATTTCTCCCAGGGCTTCCAACATTTTAGGAGTGGATTTTTAAGGAACACTATTCTACACTTGAGCTTTTAAGAAATATTTCTATAAGGACTACCACAAATTTTGGATTGAATTTTTAGGGAATATTTTTGCAAGGACGAAAAATAATTAAGCGTAGATTTTTAAAGAATATTTCCCCAATGACTAGCTATAATTTAGGCTTGTATTTTTAGGGTATATTTTTTAAACGACGAACTGTAATAAAGGCGTGAATTTACAAGGACTATTTCTCCAAGATCTACGAATATTTAAGGCGTGAATTTTTACGAAATATTTCTCCAAGGACTAACTGTAATTTAAGGCGTGGATTTAAGGAATATTTCTCAAAGAGATAACAGATTTGTAGGCGTGGATTTTTAAGGAATATTTCTCAAAGGCTGTCCAGATTTAAGGCATGGATTTTTAAGGAATAGAGGTCCTAGAAAATATGCATTTTAAAATCTACGCCTTGTAGAGGTCCCAGAAAATATGCATTTTAAAATCTACGCCTTGTAGAGGTCCTAGAAAGTATGCATTTTAAAATCTAAGCTTGTAGAGGTCCTAGAAAATATGCATTTTAAAATTTACGCCATGTAGATTTCTCAAAGACTGCCAAGATTTAAGGCGTGGATTTCTCAAAGACTGCCAAGATTTAAGGCGTGGATTTCTCAAAGACTGTCAAGATTTAAGGCGTGGATTTTTAAGGAATATTTCTCAAAGACTGCCAAGATGAATTTTAAAATCTACGCTTTGTAGAGGGCCTAGAAAATAAGCATTTTAAAATCTACGCCTTGTAGAGGTCCTAGAAAATATCCATTTTCAACGCCTTGTAGAGGTGTTAGAAAATTGAAAAAATTGAAAAAAATATTCTTTAAAAAACCCACGCCTTGTTGTAGCCCTTGAAATAATATTCTTTAAAAAATCCGCGCCTTGTAGTACCCCTTCAAAAAATATTCTTTAAAAATGCCCACCAATATGAATTCTTGAAAAAAGATTATAACAACCAGTAAGGAAAATAGTAAAGTCGGACTGAGCCGACCATATGATACCTTTCACCACTTTGGGTATATTCTACATATGTATCCTAACAGAGGACACGTTTTTGCTATATATCTATATCTGAACCGATTTCAGGGAAATTTGCCAGAGACTAATTTATCAGTACATTGTGTCAATCGGCCTAGCTATGAATCTATTCACGAAACTTAGCAACATTATTTTAGACATAATTCAGTACCCTATACTGAAATTCGTGCAAATCGAAAGATATATAGGGACTTTGTTGCACCAATTACATAAAATCTGACGAAAATACATATGGGAGCTATATCTAAATCTGAACCGATTTTCACGAAACTTAGCACACGTCATTTTATCCTTATATGGGATAAATCTGAAATCTGAACCGATTTTCACGAAACTTCGCACACATTATTCTAGACTAAATTCAGTACGCTATGCCAAAATTCGTGCAAATTAAAAGACTTCCAGGTACTTTGGTGCACCAATTACCTAAAATCGAGCTAAACTGTATATGGGAGCTATATCTAAATCCGAATAGATTTTCATGAAACTTAGCATACATTATTATAGACGTAATTCAGAACGCTTTGTCAATTTTCGAGAGATATATAGGGTCTTTGGTGCACCAATTACCTTAAATCGGATGAAAATATATATGGGAGCTATATCTAAAACTGAACCGATTTTCACGAAACTTTGCAGACATCTTCCTAGACCTTATTCATTACGCTGTGCCAAATTTCGTGCAAATCAAAAGATTTCCAGGGACTTTAGTGGACTATTTAACTAAAATCGGAGAAAGCTACATACGGGAGCTATATCTAAATATGAACCAATTTCACGAAACTTTGCACACATCATTCTAGACTTAATTTAGTGCACTGTGCCAATTTTCGTGCAAATCGAAACATATATAGGGACTTTGGTACACAATTTACCTTAAATCGGACGAAGATATATATGGGAGCTATATCTAAATCTGAACCAATTTTGCCAATTTCAATAGGGTTCGTCCTTAGGCCAATCAAATGAGCTGTGCCAAATTTCATTCAATTCGGATCATAAATGCGACCTGTACTATGTTTACAATTTAACACCAACAGACGGACAGACGGACGGCCATGCATAAATCGACTCAGAAAGTGATTTTGTGCATATTCTCAAAAGGAACCATGGGTCTATCTTGATCTATTTTTGCCTGTTACAAACATATGCACAAAGACATAATACCCCGTACCACAGTGTGGTGAACAGTGTTGCCAAAACTTTGTCAATAAAAAATGCTAGATTTTGTTAAAAAAAATGCTAGAAAGTGCTAAAAATTTTCAAAAAGTGCCAAATAAAAGTGCTAAAAAGTTTTTAGAAGGAACTTCGCTTGTAGCTAATAATGAGATCTGTATTTATTAAAAATTCATTATACAAACAAGATGAAGTGAGTGCCTTTTAAATATTTTTGCAACACCTCGAAATATTCACCTGAGATCCTGTTTGTTCTTAATCAGAATAAAATTATTCGATGTAGGTCAGGGTCTAGGTCAGGGTTTGCTCACAGCCCTCATATAAAAGTACAGACCTATTTTCGGTATTTTGAAGGGTTTAGTCGTATTATCAGGGCTCTGTTAGGGTGGAAAATATTTATGCGGACAATTTTCTATATTTGGACATATACTCTATATAAAATTTCCGTCCTATTTGCATACTTTTAAGGTTTTAAAGCCTTTTTCCACCAAAGTGGATGTAACTAAAAAACATGTGTTTGGGAAATTTTTCGATGTATGTCCACAATTTGACATAACCCCCATATGAAGTGGGACGCGACCCATTTTCGGTACTACGAAGTGGCTCTAATTTGACATTCTGGATACCGGTTGAATAAAACACATCTTTACAGAAAGTTTAATTTATGTACATGATTTTTACATTACTTCTGCACATTTGTTATACCCTTCACCACACTGTGGCACATATCACTTATTTGGCCCAAGAAAGTCCCCCATTGAAATTGGGGAAATCGGTTCACACTTATATATAGCTCCCATATATAGTTTCGTACGATTTTATATAAATGATGCACCAAACTCCCAATATATGTCCGACTGGGATAACATTTTTCAGAGCGCCTGAATCAGGTCCGTACTTATGTATGCTAAGTTTTGTTGAAATATGTTCAAGTTTAAATATAGCTCCAATATATAGTTTCGTCCGATTTTTTGTGAATGATACACCAATCTCCCAATATTTGTCCGATTGGGACAAATTTTTGCACAGAGTACTGAATCGCAGACTGATGTAAGCGATGTTTTGTTAAGATAGGTTCAGATTTAGTTATAGCTCCCATATATAGTTTCGTTCGTTTTTTTGTGAATGATGCACCAAACTCCCCATATTTGTCCGATTGAGACAAAATTTTGCACAGATTACTGAATTATGTCCAGATTGATGTCCGTTTTTTATGAATGATACCCCGAACTCCCAATATTTGTCCGATTGAGCAAAATTTTGCATAGAAAATGCAATTGAGGAAGAAATTATATGTGATAAGGTTTCTTAAATTGGGTTCAGATTTTGATATAGGTCTTATATATATTTTCGTTCGATTTTATGTAAATGGTGCACCGAAGGACTTATGTTTGTTCGAATTACACGAAATTTTGCAGAGGATATTAAATTGAATATAGAGTGATAACAAAAAAAATGGTGTATGCAACGGTTGCTCAATGAGGTCCATGTGTTTATATATAACTCTCATACATATGGTACACCAAAGAATCCATGACTGCTCCTTTGACATTCAATTTTACATTGATTTCAGAATGGTATGTGTATGTGGTTTTTTCAATTGGTTAAAATATCTATCTAGATAGCACATTTAATTTCGCCCGATTCATCTCAATGGTCCTCCGAAGATTTTATGTTATGGGATTTTGTATTGATATTAACATTTCTTGTATCTACCCAAAGTGGTGAAGGGTATCATATAGTCGGCCCAGTCCACTTTTAAACTTTCCTTACCGTTTATTTTTTTCATTTTTCCAAATAAACAACCTACAATGTCCCAGTCACCATATGAAGTAACCAACAATTTAGAAAAATGTATGTAACATTGGAAAATCAAACACATAGCGTGAAACACACAGAAATTTCAAAATGATTAAACTAAAAGTAGACGGAAAATAGCCTGAAAAAATAAAAATTCTAAAAAAGATGCTAGGTGCTACATCATTTTTTTTTTTTTTTGGTGCTAAACGAGCTTAAAAAGTGCTAAATCTAGCACCAAAAGTGCTAAATTGGCAACACTGGTGGTGAAGGTATAAATATTCTCTAAAAATTCAAAAGGGCGAATTTTAAAAGGAATTTTAAGAAATATTTTTTCATGGACTACCCAAATTTTATGCATGGATTTTGATGGAATATTTTTCCAAGGAAGAACAGTAAAAAATCCACCCTTTTTGGGGTTTCCGAAAAAATATTCTTTAAAAAATCCACGCCTTTTTGTAATTTCTGAAAAATTATTCTTTAAAAAAATCTTGGTCTCTGAAAAAATATTCTTTAAAAAATCCTCGAGTTTTTGTGGTCCCAAAAAAATATTTTTTTAAAAATCCTCGTCTTGTGTGGTCCCTTTGAAAAATCTACGCCTTGCGTTGATCCCTGAAAAATATCTTTTAAAAAATCCACGCCATGTTTTCATTCCTGAATTGGCATAAGTATTTCTGAATTCAATTTCAGCTCGTTAGTTATGAATAATTGATAAAAAATAACAGTAAATATTATTTATTTATCCAACATTCATTTACTCTTAAAGTTATACTCTTTTACTTGGTAATGGCCTTCTAATTCCCAGACAACAATTTTTTTTTACATACATACATGTATGGGTATGTGTTTTTTTGTCGAAACCCCTCTTCATAATAAACGCCAACAACAAACAAATGTTCTTGGTATTTAACTTGCCTACTGAGAATTTCGCTCGTTTAGGGTATTGAGACTTGAGTCATGGCTGTTTGCTCGATTTGATGTGAAATTTATATTTTCTTGGGCCGCATTTTTTATTTATGTTTATTTTTCTTTTTTTCATTTTTTGTTGTTGCTGTTATTTATTTCTCTTTTTTATGTTCTCCACTTACATTGGTTATTCATTGAGATTGTATTTGCAATGAGTTGCGGGCGTAGCAAAATATTTTTTTTTTTTTGCTTTAAATCAATACCAAGCCTGAGCTACAAAAAAATTTACTGTCTGATGTGAAATAAAATTTAAAGCAGATGAATATTTAAAGATATTGCAGTAACGATACCATGGCGTAGTAGCATCTGCTCCCTAGTCGCATTAAACGCTTAGCCACAATGACTTGCTGCAGGCTGTTAACAACCTTGGCTGCTGCATGGCTCATGTTATTAAATCGTGAATATTTCGCCTTGCAAAGAATTAATTTTAACGAATGTCCTACGTCAAATGATAATAAATATCCATCTGTCATTTGACATGACCTAAGCAAAACACAAAAATGACTTCGGAAAACAAAATACCAGGAACATAAATGACCCAACAAGATATTTTGCTTTATTGAAAACAATAAAGAAAATTTGCTATCTTTTGCTGAAAACAAATCTATGCGGAGAGTACCATGGCAAGCAAATGAAGTTAATGATGCCGATGTGACTGTCACTCTTTACATATTTTATTAAATAAGACGAACGATCCGATGCTGTTTGAAATGAAAAATTAAATCAAAAATTATTTTTAATGGCATAGGGTCTGCAGTCACGGATTAGCATAACCATGAACTGCCAGACTTAAATTTCATTAATTATGCGTACTTTTTTCTCTCTCTCTCTGTCTCGTATTAATAATTTATAAGCCAAACAAAATCCTTTGAAAATAAACCAGACAGAATAAATTTGCTTCAAGAAACGTAAATATGAAAATCGTTACCATATTTATTTTTTTTTAAGGTTTCATATTTGATATCTAATAAATTATGCTTTCCATTAGAAAGTCTGGCATAACAAGTTAGTCTGCATATCAATAACAAAATTGTGATAGAGTCACTCAGATTAGCAATTCTTATATGAAATACAGCAATTCTTATATGAAGG
>NW_026873050.1:0-14073 GCF_032173495.1 Musca vetustissima | reverse complement strand
TGTACCAGAAAAAAGAATTTGGTTCAAGAACCTCACAACCTGGGGGCTACCAGAAAAAATTGACCAATATTTATAATTTATAGTGGAGAGATGTGCTACCTAATAAGAACTCAACGTACTAAATTACAGTCAATTTGGTCGAAAAATCCGATCAGAACCCTTAAAAATACCAAAAATTTTGGGGTACCGTTATATGGGTACTACCAGAAAAACTGGACCTATATTTATAATTTTTAGTGGAGTAATTTGGTACCCAATAAGGACCCAATGTACAAAATTTCAGCAAATTCAGTTATAAAAAAACGAGCCCAAAAAGCCGAAAATACCGAAAATTGGGGGTGCCCTTATATGGGGGCTTTCCGAAAAAATGGACCTTTATTTGTAATGTTTGGTAGGGAGATTTGCTACCCAATAAGAACACAAAGTACCAAATTTCAGTGAATTCGGTCGAAAAATGCGATCAAAACCCCCAAAATACCGAAAATTGGGGGTAATCTTATATGGGGGCTATCCGAAAAAATGGACCTTTATTTATAATTTTTGGTAGGGAGATTTGCTACCCAATAAGAACTCAATGTACAAAATTTCAGCGAATTCAGTTAAAAAACGCACTCAAGGACCTCAAAATACCGAAAATTTGGGGGTACCCTTATATGGGGGCTATGCGAAAAAATGGACCGTTATTTATAATTTTTGGTAGGGAGATTTGCTACCCAATAAGAACACAAAGTACCAAATTTCAGCGAATTCGGTCGAAAAATGCGATCAAAACCCCCAAAATACCGAAAATTGGGGGTAATCTTATATGGGGGCTATCCGAAAAAATGGACCTTTATTTATAATTTTTGATAGAGAGATTTGCTACCCAATAAGAACTCAAAGTACCAAATTTCAGCGAATTCAGTTAAAAAACGCGCTCAAGAACCTCAAAATACCGAAAATTTTGGGGTACCCTTATATGGGAGCTATGCCTAAACGTGGACCGATTTTCTCCAATTTCAATAGGGTTCGTCCTTGGGCCAATTAAGTGACCTGTGCCAAATTTCATCCAAATCGGATCATAAATACGACCTGTACTTTGTTAACAAAAATACATGGACGGACGGACGGACGGACAGACGGACGGACGGACAGACAGACGGACATGCATAAATCGACTCAGAAAGTGATTCTATGCATATTCTCAAAAGGAACCATGGGTCTATCTCGATTATTTTTGCCTGTTACAAACATATGCACAAAGACATAATACCCTGTACCACAGTGTGGTGAAGGGTATAATTAGTGCAATAAAATAAACAATAATTACCTGAATTCAGTACAAAAAAATAATAGGTTCGTTCCCGTACTTTTTGATAGTAAAGCTAGTAAAAGAGCGAACTATCAAAAATTACTCTCACATACAAGATTTGCGAAAAAAGTAAAGGAACGAAAAATAGTTAAAACATGAAGAAACGTCAAAATCAAAAATTTCATCAATTAAGGACAAAAAAAAAACTAAAGAAACCTAGTGCACACAAAGAAACAAAAAGTTAAACGGCGTCCATTGTGTGATTTTGATAATATTAATATTTATTGTTTATTTTTTATTTGTATAATTTAGATGAAAACATTATCGAATATTTGGAAGTGGAGTTTCCGACGACTCCAAGTCCGGAAAGCCTTACATGGCTGGACGCTCCCATAATGTTAATGTTTAGGCGCTCCACTCGGATCATTTTGAAATGATTGCCGTAAGTACCCCTCCTTGTGCTGACTACAGTGATAAACATTTCATGTGGGGAAATACATATTTCCCGAGACATTGGCCTTGAAATTTCGGAGCATATTTTGTTTAAAACAACCTTTTTACATATGGACAAGCGCATACATGGCTACGCAATCCAAATTCTTGTTTTAAATTCTATATACTTTATAATGATATATTCTCCATCTAGTTTTAAAGCACAAACCATAACCTTTAAAATGATACTCATATTACCTTGCTGGAAATAGTCAAACGGCTGATAAAAACAACATACTCTCCGAACTTTCAAGGCCCATATCTCGGGAAGTATGCATTTCTCCCCATAAAATATGTATCACTGTAATCAGTTCATCGAGGACTACTTTCTGTAAAAATGTCAAAGCGATCCAAGTGGATCCCCTAAACTTGACATAAGCCCAAGATATTTTGGGCCAATGTACACACATTGGTTAGTACGATTAACCAATAGAACTTGATGATGCACGTTCCCAACCCAGGTCTTCTTTCTATGGCATCTTCATCTGAATCTTCTGCCAGCCATTCATCTTCGCTATCCTCCAAAAGAGAATAAAAAATCTGTTTGTCCTCACAGTGAAAAGTATCCAATAACCAATAAAAGGATTTTTTAGATGGCTAAGGCTAATACTTGATATCCTTTGTTATGACATCCTTTGTTATGTTTTACATCTTTCAACATTGCCGTCATAAATTTTACCAAGTTTTCCGTATAAGATGCCTGAATTTTCCCCCATTCTACTTGTATACTGGAGATGTTAGGACTTCTAACATTTTGCTCCAAAATACTCCATATATTCTGCATAGGATTCAAATCTGGGGACTGTGTTTGAATCACTTCTGGGACTTGCGTTTGGTGTCATTTACAGTAGATATCGGATATAAGCACATCTCATATAAGAAAAAATCACATATAAGAAAGATTATCAAAAACACCGAGCTTATACTTTCTTATATCCGATAATTCCATATAAGAAAAAAAACGCATATAAGAAAGAAATCTCCGGCTTTTTTGAGTTTCTTATATCCGATATCTACTGTAATGAAAACGAGATTTTCTTCTCCGGCAGCGCTTATGCAGCCCCATACCATTACAGAGCCACCCCCGTGCTTTACGATCGGAATAGTCTGCTTATGGTCCACGGCTTTATTCGCTCTGCGCCATACCTAACTTGGTCAATCCAAACGATTTTTGGGGCTTATGAATGGCTTACGCAAAATTCTTCGAATTGTTTTTGGGTAACATTTCTGTTCCAATATTTCTCTGCTTTGGATTATCCATGTTTTCATCTCTTATATTGAATATTTTTTTCTAGCATGTTTTTAGGCTTCTGGCAAATTCGATTCTCGGTTTTGTGCCTCAATATAATTTTTTGGACAGCAGATCGAGTAATATTTAGTATTTCCGATGTTTTAAGTTGAAATTTTACTAGTTCAGCATGGTGAAGAACTAATTTTCTCTCGGCAATCGTTGTGTGGCTTCCCATGGTCTCCAATTCTCACGATGGCTATCCAAATAATAAAATTCTGTCGCAATATTTAACTATATATTTCATGAGAAAATTGACTTTTAACCGTTGGTGATCAATTTACATAAAATCGAGGTTACAATTGATTTTGTTTAACAATATATATTATTTAGGGGTATATTTATATACTTAACCGTTTTATTTCATTAAAACTTTGCATATGCATATAACAACCATTAAAATTTCCCCTCAATCTGAACACCATTTTCATAAAACTTCACAGATCCTGTAGTTAGAAAAATATAGCATCTTTGGGGGACCATTGAAATAGAATCGGACGAAATTAAATGTTGGAAGCACATAGATATTTAAACTAAATTAAAACAATAATTAGTTTGAAATCGAGCAAAATATGTGTGGTGCTATATATAAATGAACGTATTTGAGCAACCGTATGCTGCAGCACAGGGCGCAATCCAAAATATATCTCTAGGTTCTATTTGTACGTTGTGCACTAATTCGTACTAATGGTACAAACTTTAGTTATTTGATATAACATTAGGTGAAATCGGATGAAAATATATATGGAACCTCAATCAGGACCTAATTCAGTACTCAGTGAAAAATTTTATTTTAATCGGACAAACATTGGCAGTATGGTGATCAATTTACATAAAATCGGACGAGACTATATGTAGGGGCTATATCTAAATCTGAACCGATTCCAACAAAACTTTGCATACGCATAGTACTCTGTGCAAAATTTCCCCTCAATCGGATAATTATTGGGAGCTTGGTGCACCATTGCACTTATTACACAAAATCGTACGAAACTATATATGGGTGCTATATCTAAATCTGAACCGATTTTCATAACACTTCACAGACATCAAACTGTACCTAATTTGGTACGCTGTGCAAAATTTTGTCTTAATCGGACAATTATTAGTAGTTTGGTGTACCATTTACATAAAATCGGACGAACCTATATATAGGAGCTATATCTAAATCTGAACCGATTCCAACAAATAGTTGCTAATTCAGTACTGTGTGCAAAATTTTGTCTCAATCGGACCAATATAGGGAGTTTGGAGCATTAATTACACAAGATCGGACGAAACTATATAAGGGAGCTATATCATGGACGGGCATGCATAAATCGACTCAGAAAGTGATTCTCTGCATATTCACAAAAGGAACCATGGGTCTATCTCAATTATTTTTGCCTGTTACAAACAAATACACAAAGACATAATACTGTACCAAAGTGTGGTGAAGGGTATAAAGAATAAAATTTTATTCATTAATTAACACACACGTTTGATCAAAAAACCAATTTAGACTGTGACTCATTGTATATCATTTATGTCACTATTTCTGACGGACTATCTATGATTAACACATCCATAGTTGGACGATTATATAACTATCATTTTAAATTTGATAATTTTATGCGTTCTGAGATAATTACGCGGGTTATTTTCATCAATGTCAGACTTTCAACTAAAAAGAATTGATTTAACAACTTTAGTTTGACAGATGTAAAATTCCAGACCCATAATTTTGAAACCACGAAATGAATAACCCTTTATTAACATATTTAGTAACATTTTCCAGGACCAGTATAAGTTTGACGTCATATTTGTCTTATCAGAAAATGTAATGTCATCTCAGTAGTCAACCGTTTTTCTAGAGGAATATATATTCTCTCAAATGTTTATAATTTTTTTTTATTGACACATCGCTACCTATTTATTTGCTTAAATTTCCCTTGATGTGCAACTTAACTCACACTAACGGTTACAAATGGTAAATAGTCTCGATCTAATTCTTAAAATTTGTGCGAAGACAAAATCTAGAAGCAACATGTTTCAATCAAATAAAAACCAACCCATTAAGTATGAGTATGAATCAATGTTGGCTCTTTTCGTATCTGCTCAGTTAATGGCCAATACTCATACATTCTTCCAACGAACAAAATGCATGCATACATATTGATGTTCGATACGCTGGGCATACAATTATGAATGCAGACAATATCCGATGTGTTTACTTGCAGATAAACAAGTTAATTTTAATTAAACAATTAAAATGCCGGCTAATTCAATGCAGATAAAGTGGGAGAGAGAGAGAGACACAGGTAAGCACATTTTCTTGTGCTCATCAACGGCGGCACGTGACTTGAATGATTACTGTCACACGGTACGGCCGATATGCAGCATAAACGCAGAGTATTGTCAACTATCAACATTTTCTCTAGAGAATTTATTCGTTTTTGGGGAATATTTTGTTGTTTTTATGGCAAAACAAAACTTATTCGACTATATAGTGTTGATGGAGAGTTTTTAGTATTTATCAATGGGTGAGCGAAGGCGTGTCCGCTGGTTTGGCTATCCATAACTCGTTTTCGAATCAACAATCGTTTTATTACAGACCATTCAACCAAGCTGAAAGTTGTGCCTAATTGTCAAATGTTTTATTTTTTTAGGTATGTAATCAAACACCTTGTACAAAAGTGGGGATACGAAGCCAAAAACTTGCTAGTCGATGAAACATGGGATGATTTCGCAGCTGTGGCATGGCATGATACACCTGTGTTTTATGACCCGGCTTACATATTCCCCCAGCACAACAATGGCAAAGACTTCAATGGTTATAACTACGAAACACCGCCTTATGGAGCTGGAAGTGGTTCTTCAAATCACTACAATGACGATCCCTATCAGTTCACCAAAACCTCAACAACTGAAGGTCCCACGTGAGTGATTTCATGCAAAGATAAACTAATCTCGTTTCGACACAACAAATTCTCAATGGTATTTTTTACAGATATTTGCTGTACACGTCAGCAGGTCAGCGTCTAAATTTTAACAAAAATCAAATGTCTTCATTTGCCAGTAGTAGCAGCAGCAGTAATACAAAAACCACACCTAACAATCCCACGCTGTGGCTAAAGCGGATAGTACGTGATATTAGTAAGAAGGCCGCTGCAAACCAAACGGAAAGTCCTCTAATTATCGATACCATCGATGGTAAAGACGCTTCGGCACATCACGTATCTAGTCGTGATGTATCACTCAATATGGATCTCTTGGATATTGTGGGTGTCGATAAAGGTAGTAAATCTCGCGTCAAAAGACAAAGTCCTGGTCGGATGTCGCTATGTCCGACCACATCACGTTTCATAACTCCACAAGCAGCATTAAACAGTAAAGGTACGCTCAATCGAATGAATTAACGATTATTGTTTTCAATATCATATTGTGGTTCTCTTTAGGTAACTGGATGTTTGTGGTCAACGAAGCCAGCACAGCTCGACAAATGGTTAAAGCAGAGTTATGCGCGTAAGTGTTACACATCTTAACATTCTTAGCAATAAAAAAGCAGTAATAAAGAGATATAGTATGGATCGGTCAATTTATATCCATTATGATGATATCAGACTATTTAGATTGAACTTGACGTTCGGATGTTTAGATTTTTACACATAACAAATTCAAATAAGCATACATTTTTAGTACTGGTTAAGACGTTGGTTAAGAGGATCGTGCTAAAGAAAGAGCGGAAGCGTTCCTAACAATTACCAGTAGGGTAGACTGCGGACAAGCCACACATTAACGTCACTCGGAATTTTTTGACCACTTCGACAATTAAACATAATACATATAGTGCATCACAGTCAAAAGTATGCACTTGTTTTTTTTATAATAAAAATGCTATAAGTGTTAACCAATGAATTAAATTTTATTTTTTTTTTATATGGGAACAAGACGATATTAACTAAAAATTAATGCAGTAAATTAAACAATTTTTATGTGAATTCCAAAAAAAATGATTGTTAAACAGAAACCATTGCAACCTCACAATGAAAAAGGGTCCTAAATAAAGTTGTTTTTTCAACAAACGGATTTTTGAATGGTTAAAACTTAATATGACATCGCCGTTATGTTTACAGATCTTATCAAGTTTTCCGTGCAAACTCTATCATGAAGACTATGCTTACGCAAAATTTTTCGAATTGCTTCGGGGTTACATTTCTGTTCCAGATATTTCTCTGTGTGCACTTGTCGGAACAACAACTTTTCGTCTCTTATATTGAATAGTTTTTTCTCGCTGGGTTTGGTTTGTTGCAAATTCGATTCTCGATTTTGTGCCTCAATCGATTAATATTTTTTTAGTTCAGTATGGTGAAAAACTAATTTTCGCTCCTCAATATTTGTGTGGCGTTCCATGGTCTCAAATGTTCACGATGGTTATCCCAATAATCAATCTCACGCGTAAAGTGTAAAAAATTCTGATGCAATATTTAACTTGATGTCAGGCTAAAATGGATTTTGTATAATATTGGCAAATTAATTTCATTAATTTTAAGTTAGGATATTCCTGTTCACATATAAAAAAGTATAAAATTTTATTCATTAACCAGTGAGCGGAGCAGTATAGTCGGACGGGGCCGACCATACGATACCCTACACAACTACCACGAACCCTAACTTTCTGAGGATGTTTATTCCGAGTCTGAGTAATATTTAGTGATATTTGCCCCCTCTTGTCCGATTAGAGGTCAACAACACCTCTTCCTTACTTTTTTCGAATATTCAGTACAGTCCTTCTAATTACTTGTCCAGATTACCTTCACGGTGGGTTGTGCTTTGATTTTCGGATTATACTCGACTCGAAAACACACAAAAAATTAAGTTTTCGGTCCATTTCATCCCAAAATTTTAATCTGATCATCACCGAAAATTGTAGGCGTTGTTCTTGACCATAACTGGAACTTCATGAAAAATTTCAAAGCCATCAGCGCGATATTTCCCCCTCTAATGTGGTAATGGGTTACTAAATAATATCTGAATACGTAAGCACCTGTAAATATTTGACTGTAACTCCCACATCTGAGTAGATACATCACTATATTCGGTATCAATTTAAAGGCCAACCACTCCTCTTGAATATGCTATCAACTTCACGGGTCTACATCCTCCAGGAGTAAATATATATGCCATAGAATACAAATTTTGTAATTTTTCACACAAAAGTCAGGGTCCATTTGACTGGCTAAATATTGACCAATCTTTATCAAAACATGCATGCTTATTCTCTGGCCCGATCCCCTTCTCCATGGAAAAATTCGCGGCCTCTGGAGCGACCAGAAAAACCGACAAAAATAATGTTTTTGGTCCATTTCATCCCCTAAATATTAACCGATCTTTTCCAAAAACAATAGGGGTCTTCATTGGCCAGAACCCATCCTACATGCAAAATTTCGTGAAGATTGGTCCATAACTGTGGCCTGTATCGTGTTTACAAATTATAATGGACAGACGGACGGACGGACGGACGGACACACATGTCTAGATCGATTCAGCTAGTCGAGATATGACGATCGGTATACTTAAAGGTATGTCTAGGACCAATATTTCGTGGCGTTACAAACATTTGGGGCTGCACAAAGCTATAATACCCTGACAACATAGTTGTGTAGGGTATAATTAACACGTCATTTTTATAATGAAAAAACCAAATGGATACTTTTTACTGTGACTCACTGTACACACTTTTATTAGAATGTTCCTCTGTACGCATTCATAATATACAAAATCCGAAATTTGTTGTCTTCCATAAAAAGAATTAATCTACATGAAATTTCGAATAATCTGCTTATTGGATGGAATACTTCGCAAATTCTTCATTTTTAGGGGGTGTACGAATACGGATTATAAATTCTTCATTTTTTTTGGCCCAAGAACGAATCCTATTGAAATTGGGAAAAGACGGTACAGATTTAAATATTTGTTTTCGTGCGATTTAATGTAAATTGTGCACCAAAGTCCCTACATATCTTTCGATTTGCACGAAATTTGACATAGCCCACTGACATGAGTCTAGACTGATGTATATAAAGTTTCCTGAAAATTGGTTCATATTTAGATATAGCTCCCATATATATTTTCCTCCGAATTAATATAAATGGGGCACCGAAGTCCCTATATACATTTTGATTTACACGAAATTTGGCATAGCATACTGAATTAAGTCTAGAATGATATGTGCTAAGTTTCGTGAAAATCGGTGAAAATTTAGATATAGCTCCCATATATATTTTCTTCCGATTTTATGTAAATTGTGCACTAAAGACCTAAAGGCACACAAATTTGTACAATTTACTGAAATTAATCTCTGGCAAGTTTCGTTGAAATCGGTTCAGATTTAGGTATAGGTCTCACATATATATTTTCGTCTGAATTTAGGTAAATGATACACCAAATTCCTAATGTTTGTCCAATTGACACGAAATTTATTGCGTGCAGATGCAGACATAGCTTCCATATATAACTCGAACGGATGTCTGATTGAGATTAAATTTTGAGCAGTGCGACATACCGAATATCGTGTATCAAGTGAGCTATAGATCTATTTACATAAATTTGTCCCATTATACGCATACGACTCTGAATCTGGCATGTTTATTGATTGATGTTAGTCGATTTTTAATTGATTGTATTTTGAAATAACCAAAACTAGTAAATTTTTTTTATATTAATGACAGTTTTCATGTCATATCAATTTCAGTTACATCGAATAATATTTGTTAATAATAGTACGTTTACATTGTACCTGATTTAGTTAACCCAGAGGGTTTCAATTGTCTATTCCATTGCCTTTTTGTCAAATAAATCCTCATAAAGTGGGTTAACCCTGCAAAAAGTTCTAATGTAAAACGGCATTAAAATACAAAAAAATTGTTAAAGAACAAAACAAATTTATGAATGAAATGGAAATCGTAACTAAAGGAATTGTTTATTTTCAAAATTTTTGTGTTGAAAGCAAGGTTTATAGTTAAATATTGCCAAAAATTGACATTTTAAAAATACATATTTATATCTAATTTGTATCCTTTATTTTTTTAATTTCAGTTCAAATACCTGCTCCAATCTTTGCCAATTGCCAAACGGTTATAATTCCAGATGCGAACAAAAATTTGTACAAAAACGCCTGATTGCCCTGCAAGGAAATGGACAAAACTTGTACACAGACAATTTTTGGTTCCCCAGTTGTTGTGTCTGTACTATAGCCGCTAATTAGTACCAATCTATTTAAAAAGAAAACAACACAATTTATAAAACCTTTTATTATTTTTAATGTTAATTTAGTGCTCATATTTTCCATTGTATTGCATTCGCAAAAAGCGAAATTTTAATATTATTAAAACAATTCGATTTTTTCTATTTTCACTAAGTGTACAATTAATTAATGCGATTATGAAAAAACAGAATCATTTCAAAATCTAGCAAATAAAACCTCATAATCATTTCCATGATCTTGTTTTTGATTTACATATATTGATTATTTCATATTTCAATCAGCTGTTCTGAGCAGTGTTGCCAATTTAGCACTTTTTACACTCGTTTAGCACTAAAAAAGTGATCTATCACCTAGCACTTTGTTTAGCATTTTTATTTTTTCTGTAATTTTTTAAAATATATTTGGTTTTGTTCCAAAAAAAATTGTCGTTTTTCGATGACATCTTTACGCATGGAAATTTTCCGATGTTATAAAAGTAAACAAGTAAACAATTTAAAATCAAAAATCGAAAAATTAAACAATTTTTTTAAATTACAGCCACTTCGGTGGAATTAGGTTCTTACACCTTAAATGTACGCAAGTATGAGGGAACTTTTGCATTGGGAGTAAGTCCTTACATAGACCTAGTAGAAAACTCTTAAAGTCACCAAAATACTGAATAATAGAGTTATCGTTCTAAAACAAGGACTCATGTTGAAAATTTTGCTAGGGAGATTTATTATCCAATGAGAATCCAAAATATCAAATTGGAGCCATGTTGGTAGTAAAACGTGTTTATAAGAACTTCTCTAAATAATGTACAAAAATTTATCATTTTAGGTAGGAAGTTTTTTTACCACTCCGAACTACTGAAATCCCCAATTACAGCTAATTAGGTTGGAAAACGTATCTATAATTTTCTATATTTTATATATTGGGTTAACCAATAACGGATTTTACCAACGATACCATTCTGTTAGCATTTTTACTTATGCAGAATTAACACATTTGCGTGAACACATTAGACCCCAATATTCCATCAAAAGTACATCTGAAAGCAGCAAAAAGGGAAGCAATATTTGATAGATGGCTTAATGTTCGAAAGTATGAAACACGAGCTAGAGTATATACCATACACCCTAGATAGGTTGAATCATTTGTTTAAGGTTGTTACTGCATTTTGAAATTTTAAACGGTGAGCGGTGTAAATCAACCAACTTTCCAATAAGTATATATCGTTTTAGGGTTTGTAAAAGATGACAGCCTTTGTCAAAACAACTTGGAATCATTTCTTATTGACCACGAGTACCAATCATAAAATGATTTTAATGTTTTATCAAGTTTGCAATGTCTAATTTCTGTTGGGAACAGTCAAATCCTTAATTTTACATTGACCCATACTCATACACTAAAAAATACTTGCACATTATGTGCTTGACTATGTTGAAGTTGATCAAGAAGATCGTTCACTTATAATGAGCTGAGGAGCGGTACTATGATAAACCCTTATCCGACTCATTTTTAACTGTCATAGTTTTAGAGATCAAGGTTCCATTGCAAACTGATTGAGGTCTATTTGAAAGATAGAACAACAAAATCATTGGAACCAATGACTTTGGATGTAACTTCTTTGAATCAATTTATAACACAATGGCATTTAATATTCACATCACTAACTACGTCATCTAATGTTTCTGAGTTAAGTCCATAGTAGAAAGGGTCAGTGTCTAGAGAAGCTATATTAATAAGGTTTTCATTGATTTCATCGACATCAGAATGATACGTTTCAGGAGCACTACATTTTCCTAGACCAAACCATTGATAACTGTCCATTTACTTTTTGAGTCCAGTGCAGACCTAAAGTTTGTGTGGTAATAATCATATTTTGCGAAGTTTATGCAACTATTTACTCTTCGTCTGTCGGCACGGAACTCACTCTTAAAGATCTGGCGTTTTAAATTTCTTTCACCACGAATAAGCTATACAGTGACCGACAAAAGTGTACATACGGACAATATTTTTTCAGTTCTCCAAGTCCATCAACTATTTGAAAAAATGTAACAATGCAGTTCTGTTTGGTAGTTCATTTTATTCATAAAAGCAATAAATATTCATAAAAAACAAAAAATAAGTCATGACAGAAGTCTACATACGACGTATGAACTAATGATAACAAATTTAATTTGTTGGTCCACCATGAGCATCTATAACTGCTTGCAGTCGTCTGGGCATTGAATTTACCAAATTTCCAAATATATTGTACTTCGATTCGTCTGTGAACAAAACTTGTTTCCAGAAGTCAATTCCCTTATCAATATATTTTAGGGCGAATTCCAATCGAAGTTTACGATTTTTTTTCGCTTATAAGTGGTTTTTTTCGAGGGGTTCGACTGTGGAAACCGTTGTTATTCAAAGTTCTTTGTATAGTTCGTGGATGTACAACTGTTCCCGACCTTATTGCAAGTTGTTCGGCTAACTTTGTGGCATTTTCTTTCGGATTTTTAACCACTTCTTTCAGAATGAAGCTGACGTCTCTCCGATTAAGCTTCCTTGGTCGGCCAGTGCGCGGTTTGTTTTCAGTTGTACCAGTTTGATTATAGTTATTAACTATAGTTTGAATCGTTGATTTACTCAAATTTAATAATTTGGCTATTTCCCCTAGCGATTGTCACAAATAAAAACTTCTAATACGCTGTACAAATCAAAACTGAATAAGCTTAGTCTGAGTCAAAAACGAAGCTAAGAGAATTAAAAAATAACTGTACTTTTTACAGTTGTCTTTCAACATGTTACAATAACATTGAGAAAGAGAAACTGATCTTATGTAGACTTTTGTCATCACTAATATTTAGTTTTTTTATGAATATTTTTTTTTTTAAATTTGATGTAAAGTTATTTTTTTTCTTTTATTAATTAAATAAACTATCAAACAGAACTACATTGTTACTTTTTTCAAATAGTTCATAGACTTGTGGAAATAGACTTGTGGTTCATAGACTTTTGTCGGACACTGTATACCTTTTGTCGATACACGTTTTAATAGAAATACGTATATACTTATTACAAAATAGCAATCGATTTATCGATTATTTTTCGGATCGACCCCATATAAGATTACCCCCCAATTTTCGGTATTTTGTAGTTCTTGAGCACGTTTTTCAACTGAATTCGCTGAAATTTGCTACAAAGGGTTCTCATTGGGTTCCTAATTTCTCCCCAAAAAATAGAAATATAGGTAAATTTTTTCTGGTAACCCCCATATAACGGTACCCTCTAATTTGCAGTATTTCGGGCGTTTTGATCATATTTTCCCACCGAATTGGCTGTAATTTAATATTTTGATTTCTTAATAGTTACCAAAACTCTCCACGAAAAATTATGAATATACGTCCATTTTTTCGGATGGCCCCATATAAGGGTACCCCCAATTTTCGGTATTTTGAGGTTCTTGAGCGCGTCTTTCAACCGAATTCGCTGAAATATGCTACAATGGGTTCTTATTGGGTTCCTAATTTCTCCACAAAAAATTATAAATATAGGTCCACTTTTTCTGGTAGCCCCCATATAACGGTACCCTCTAATTTGCAGTGTTTTGATCATATTTTTCAATTATTATATATATTTTCCATTATTAGTATGGTAACAAATCTCCTTACCAAAAATTATTAATATTGGCCCCATTTTTGGGTAGTCCCCATACAACCCCCTTGTTTATATTTGATTTTTTCCGCGTTTGGGCTTATTCACATGTTTTCGCATTCCACCATAGTAGTGTAT
>NW_026873049.1:0-14278 GCF_032173495.1 Musca vetustissima | reverse complement strand
ATGTGTAGTTACTCATTTTTCAGTTAGTATTGCTGTGTGGAGCAATCAGAAATCAAACATAAACAGGAAAGTTATGACAGTAGTAACTTTAGACCATTTACAAATATGATTGGCATTAATTTATTTAGAATCTGAAAAGTATAGCCAGATAAAATAATAATTCTACTGATGTTATGACAAACCATCCCATTTTTATAGAAATTCAATTGTCGTCTATTTTATAAGATTGAATTCATTTTCAAATATTTTTCTATATGTCAGTTTGCCAATGTGTCACTGTATTACTTCAAAACAAAATGTGATCAACGTCATCGATGGACGTGTGAAATATTATGTCACTTTTAAATATTTTTCAATTAAAATTAATTAATGTTGAAAACCAAAGCGAGCGCACACACACACACTCTCTATCCCTTTGGCCACCTGCTTTGTAATTGAAAACATAATATTAAATTTTAAATATACCACAAATGTGATTAAATATTGATGAGGGGAAACGATAGGTGGCCTAAAAAGTTTGTCGCCAAAAAAGGGGGCAATGTGTTATTAATTTAATCACTCCAGTGTCATAAATTATATTATTTTGTGTGGTTGATACATGCACTGGTTAACTACACATATTTAATGGAAATTATTAATATAATATAAAATGGGGATTAATCACAAGCAAACGAATTTACATTTTGTAAAATATAAAAAATACGGCACAATTGTCAAAATTTAAATAAAAATTTATATAAATTAAAAGTCGGTCCATTATATGATATCATTCGTCACTTTGTGTACATACAGGAGATGCTCCTAAGATTTTACGGTAGGCCCCTTACCTACGTGGGAGGAAACCAGTAAGGAAAGTAGTAAAGTTGGACTGGGCCGACTATATAATACCATTCACCACTTTGGGTATATTCGAAAAGACGTCGCCTTTTTTAAGGAATTTTGACATGAAATTGAACGAACTTAAATGCGATATTTATGTCTGGAACCTATGCTAAATTTCATTTCATTTGGGCAAGTTTAGAGTCGCTTGCAAACTTGACACAAGCTATTCGGTATGCTGCACTGTTTAAAATTTAATCTCAATCAAACATCTATTGATTATTTGGTGTACAATTAATATAAAAAGGTCGAAATTATATATGGAAACTACGATATATCTATATCTGAACCGATTTGAAGCAAACTTGCCAGAGATTAATTTATATTAATTTCAGTACGTTGTGTCAATCGACCTCCCTATGGATCTTTAGTGCACAATTTACATAAAATCGGACGAAAATATATATAGGAGGTGTACACATCATTCTAGAATTAATTCAGCACGCTATGCCAAATTCGTGCAAATCGAAAGATATAGATGGACTTTGGTGCCCCATTTACCTAAAATCCGCCGAAACTATATATGTAAGCTATATCTAAATCTGAACCGATTTTCAAGAAACTTAGCACACGTCATTCTAGACTTAATTCAATACGCTATGCCAAAATTCGTGCAAATCGATTTTCAGGGACCTTGGTGCACCATTCACCTAAAATCGGGCGAAACTATATATGGGAACTATATCTAAATCTGAACCGATTTTCACGAAACTGAGCACACATCATTCTAGCCCTAATTCAGTAGGCTTCACCAAATGCAAATCGAAAGATATATAGGGACTTTAGTACACTTTTTACATTAAATCGGACGAAACTATATATGGCAGCTATATCTAAATCTAAACCAATTTTCTCCAATTTCAATAGGATTCGTCCTTGGGCCAAATAAGTGACATATGCCAAATTTCATTCAAATTGGATCATAATTGCGACCTGTACTTTGTTCACAATTTAACATCTACAGACGGACGGACGGACATGCATAAATCGTCTCAGAAAGTGATTATATGCATATTCTCAAAAGGAACCATGTGTCTATTTCGATTATTTTTGCCTGTTACAAACATATTCACAAAGACATAATACCCTGTACCACAGTGTGGTGAAGGGTATAAACATCTATACAGAAGATTTTGTTGCAGTTCGTCTTTTTACATAGCCTCCATATAGAGAAGGATCGAAATATGTTTCGGTATTTCGAAGACCTCAACATAGAATTAATTTGGCATTCCGGATACTAGTTGAATAAAAACGTATTTCTAAATTTTTTTCCAATATAGGTAAATGTTTTTACATGGCTCGCATACAAATGTCCCGCTTAATTTGCAACCTGAGTGTCTGGAATTTCATTTTCAATTATTTCATTCATCCCGGTCGAACTTTACGCCTTTTTATACACCACCATAAATTGGAGTGTATGTAATAGTTTTCATTCCACTTGCATCACCTGGAAATAATCATAGAATACCGCATAAAGTATGAGTAAATGGTACATCAAATCTCCATGCCAAAAATGATGAATGAATATTAAAAGAAGTTTCGGGATAGCCCCCCATATAAAGGAACTCACCATTATTCGGTATTTTTGCACGATTTTCAACCAAATCTAATTCTATTTGGTCTAGGCGGTCCGATATGTTGATAGGAATATTTAAGATTATATTCCTATCAACATATCGGACCGCCTTTTTATATTAGTACATACTAATTGTGCTCTCCATTTGCGACCCTATAAAGTACATATATTCTTGATCGGCGTGAAATTCTAGGCCCAAAATTCCACCTGTCTGTTGTAATCACTCTAGCCTCTAAATGAATTGAGAAAATGTGTCAAAACTTTGCATAGAAGATGGGCTACGTACCTTTAGGCGTCCACGTTTAGGCATAGCTCCCATATTAAGGTACACCCTTATTTTGGTGTTTTTAACCGCGTTTTTCAACCGACTTCGCTTAAATTTGGTACTAAAAATTCTGAATATTGGTCATTTTTTTCTGGTAGAAAATCTCTGCACTAAAAATTATAAATATAGGTCAATTTTTTATGATAGCCTTCATATAAGGGCTCCCCCAAATTTTCTGTATTTTGGGTTTCTTGAGCGCGTCTTTCTAATTCGGAATTTGATATTTTGTTGTCGAATATGGTAACAAATCTCTCTCCCAAGAATTATTAATATTCGTCGCCTTTTAGGGGTAGTAACAATATAACCTCCTTATACCCTTCATACCCTACAGGGTATTATGTCTTTGTGCATATGTTTATAACAGGCAAAAGGAATCGAGATACACCCATGGTTTCTTTTGAAAATATGCATAGAATAGATTTGGATATAGCTCCCATATATAGTTTCGTCCGATTTTATGTAAATGGTGCACCAAGTTCATAATATTGATCCGATTGAGACACAATTTTACACAGAGTACTGAATTAGGTCCTAAATGATATATGCCAAAATTTTGTTGAAATCGCTTCAGATTTAGAAATAGCTCCCAAATATAGTTTCGTCCGATTTTAAGTAAATGATGCAATTAACACCCAAAATTTGCCCGATTGAGACAACATTTGGCCAGAGTACTTAATTAGGCCTAGATTGATGTATGCGAAGTTTTGTTGGAATCAGTTCAGATTTAGATATAGCTCCCATATATAGTTTCGTCCGATTTTATGTAAATTGAGCACCGAACAGTCAATATTTTCCGATTGAGACAGCATTTTGCATACCTTATTGAAGTTACTACAGGTTGACATCTGTGAAATATGTTCAAATTCGAAGACGATTCATCCGATTAAGTCGTCTATTTAATCATTCTACTTTCGCCCATCTGTTGTAATCAACCTCATTTAAGCCTAGCCCCCATATAATGATACCTAAGAATGTTCGGTATTTTTAACATTAGTTTCGAAATTGAGCTATATCGGTTATCAATTATAAATATCACCTCATACAATGATAACTCCAAATGTTCGACAAATCCTACACAATGTAATCAATATTTGTCCCGCTTTAGGTATAGCCTCATCAATTATGCATATCACCTCATATAAAGATAACTCCAATTGTTGACAATTCCTACACAATGCAATCAATATTGGCCCCGCTTTAGGTATAACCTCACGGGACGTACGCATAAAAAATGTTCCCCTCATATTTCAGCAGCTTTCACCCCACCCCGAAATCCTGTGTACGTCGGTGATGACTTCATATAACTTTACCCCTTAATTTGCAGTATTTTGAGGATTTTATATACATATTCCACCCTACCATTCGTCGTAAAAATCAGTCCATAATTTGGGTTTTGCAATTTTAGGCAAAATGTCCATTAACATTGTTGAAATTTTTATTTGGTGTACATTTCGGTTTACGACGATCGCTTTCAACAACAATTTTCAATTCAAGTAACTATCAGTATACCTATGTGAAGGGTATCCAATGTTCGGCCCGTCTTAACGCTTTTTCACTTATTATTTCTAATACAATTTAGCTATATCCGCCCGTCTCTTCATCATATTACATTCATGGGTGTATATCGATACCCATGAATGTAGTCATCGAAAACCAAATTGACAGGTTCCAAATGAGCTACACAAGCATATTTTTAGGCATAACCCCTATATAATAATACCACCCGTTTTGGAATATTCCCTACAAGAGGAAATCAATAAGGGCCCGTTTAAGTTTATCCCCATATAAAATTCCAAATAAAAGTATTTGAGGATTTTAGACACACGTTCCACCCTGCCATGTTCTGTCAATATACGTCCAACTTTGGAGACTTTTTAGAAAAAAACCCAAATTAAAGGTGGGCAAAATTCGTATTTCGTGTGCATTGTGGTTTAAAACAATCGCATGAAGGTTTTAGGCTCCTAACTCATTCCCTGTATTATAGTTTCATGTGGGGTTGGTAATTTCATTCAAAGTTAATATACCTATGGTGGAGGGTATCCACTTCTCTTATTTTTAATCATTTTCCTATAGAATTTGTTTAATATTCTTCTTCATACAGAAATAAATTAATCTATTTATACCCTTCACCACCCTGTGGTACAGGGTATTATGTCTTTGTGCATATGTTTGAAACAGGCAAAAGGAAACGAGATAGACAAATGGTTCCTTTTGAGAATATGCATAGAATCACTTTCCAAGTCGATTTATGCATGCCCACATTAAATTGTAAACAAAGTACAGGTCGCATTTTTGATTCGAATTGGATGAAATTTGGCACAGTTCATTCATTTGGCCCAAGGACGAACCCTATTGAAATTGGGAAAAACCGGTTCAGATTTAGATATAGCTCCCATATATATTTTCGTCCGATTTATGGTAATTGGTGGACCAAAGTCCCTAAATATCTTTCGATTTGCCCGAAATTTGGCACAGCGTACTGAATTAAGCCTAAAATAATTTGTGCTAAATTTCGTGAAAATCGGTTCAGATTTAGATATAGCTTCCATATATATTTTCGTCCGATTTATGGCAAATGGTACACCAAAGTTCCTAAATATCTTTCGATTTGCACGAAATTCGGCACTGCGTACTGAAATGAGTCTAGAATGAGGTGTGCTAAGTTTCGCGAAAATCGGTTAAGATTTAGATATAGCCCCCATATATATTTTCGTCCGATTTAAGGTAAATGGTGTACCAAAGTCCCTAAATATCTTTCGATTTGCCCGAAATTTGACACAGCCTACTGAATTAAGCCTACAATGATGTGTGGTAAATTTCGTGAAAGTCGGTTCAGATTTAGATATAGCTCCCATATATACATTCGTCCGATTTATGGCAAATGGTGCACCAAAGTTCCTAAATATCGTTCGATTTGCACGAAATTTGGCAGAGCGTACTAAAATGAGTGTAGAATGATGTGTGCTAAGTGTCGTAAAAATCGGTTCAGATTTACATATAGCTCTTATAAATATTTTCGTCCGATTTAAGGGGACTCCCCCCATTCTCGGAGTCAAAAAGTTTTTTTTTTATTTAATTCGATTCTACACTAATACAAGAATGTCTCTACAAAATTTCCAGTGAAAATCTCAAGAACTCTTGAAGATATATTGTGTCAGCATCAAGTGACAGCTAAAGGGCGCACCAAAGTTCCTAAATATCGTTCGATTTGCACGAAATTTGGCACAGCGTACTGAATTAAGCCTACAATGGTGTCTGCTAATTTTACATATAGCCCCCATATATATTTCCATCCGATTTACGACAAATGGCGCACCAAAGTCCCAATTTTTCTTTCGATAAATCTGCCCGAATGAAATTAAATGTATCATAGGTTTCAGGAAGACATGAGTATATTTCTTCGAGGGAACATTGGCATACCATTATAAGGATATAATTGTACAATATACCCAAAGTGGTGAAGGTTATCATATAGTCGGCCCTGTCGGACTTTACTACTTTCCTTACTGGTTTTTCGTATGAAATATATTGTGCTTATTAAGAATGTTTCCATTGTGTCCCATTAATTGATTTATTGATATTTACTTTTCTTTATAAATTATATAACTTAATTTCCCCATCCCGATGTAATATATTTTTCTGCAACACATACATATATCATTTACTTGTAATTAATACATAAAAAAATGCAAATTGAAGTAAACAAAAGATGTCAATAAAAAATGTTTATAAAAAAAAAATATATGTACCATGCGAGTAAATTATTATCCTTAACAATAAAATATACACATTGATAAAAGAATTCTTTATACATTGCTTGCATTTATGTTTACGTAGATGTGTGTATAATAATTATAATACAACCGAAATGCACCTGCAATTAAAAATCATAAATAAAACACCCAGCAAATATAAATTATCCAAGTCAACTTCATAGGGGACTCGCAAACACACACACGCACACGTTCATATATCTATACATTAGTGTACGATATGGATTTTATTTTTTGTATCCCATATCACAGTGTGTAAAGTTTTATACTATATAACCATTTTGGTATTTGCACAACTGGAATGCCACAAATCAAGGTGGAAACAGTGGTTATGGAGACAAAAAACTTTCGTATACTTTTTTTTATCTTTAGGCATAATATGCTCTAAACATTTTAAAGATTCTTTGCATGTAATTTTATAAGGTAGAAATAATAATCTTTATTATCCACAAATAATATTTATTCGATTACCTATTTCCGAACAACTGTTCATTCACATCGAACAATGTCAGAGCATTAATAGCAACCTAACAATGCCACAGAATGCGCCATGATGATAAATTTTTGCAATAAAGAAACAACAAACTTTGAAATGAAACAAGCAAAAAAAAAAAAAATAATAAAAATAAAAAATCTACTAGAACAACTATTTGTTCCTGTTCCCATAAAAATTCACCCCCGCGCCGGACAATGTCCCTACCCAAGGGAATGGACAATAAATAAATACACTGGACTCGGAATTGAACTGCATAGCAAATAATATTGCCACAGGGAGAAAGAGGATATTTTATAAAATATATTTTGCAATAACTATACATGGACACCAACACACACACACACACACATTCACATATATTTGTCCTCACATACCGATGCATCACATTTCACGTTTGTTCGTTCTTTCTAGGGAATTGTGTGTAAATTGTATGAGTTTGCCACCAAAACAACGTCGTCAATACCCGAACACATTCACACGCACTTCCGAATAAATCGAATATAAAGAGAAAAAAATATTTGAATGTTTGTGTGTATGTATATGGATTTGTGTGAGAGTACGGATGGGAGTAAGTGCAAACAATTAATATATGCTTCACATGCAACTATACATACAATTACATATGCAGAAACATACATGAACTATTAATGCACCCAGTGAAAATTTTGTTCTACAAACTATTGAATTTCATGGCAATATGGTCTTTGAAAAAATATTCTTTAAAAAATCCACGCCTGTAGCTCTGATGATGCTTGAAAAAATATTCTTTAAAAAATCCACGCCTGTAGCTCTGATGATGCTTGAAAAAATATTCTTTAAAAAATCCACGCCTGTAGCTGAGATGATTCTTGGAAAAATATTCTTAAAAAAATCCACGCCTGTAGCTGAGAAATTGTGCTGATTCTTGGAAAAATATTCTTAAAAAAATCCACGCCTTAGACGATCCTTGAAAAAATATTCTTTAAAAAATCCACGCCTTAGACGATTCTTGAAAAAATATTCTTTAAAAAATCCACGCCTTAGACGATTCTTGAAAAAATATTCTTTAAAAAATCCACGCCTGTAGCTGAGATGATCCTTGAAAAAATATTCTTTAAAAAATCCACGCCTTAGACGATCCTTGAAAAAATATTATTTAAAAAATCCACGCCTTAGACGATCCTTGAAAAAATATTCTTTAAAAAATCCACGCCTTAGACGATCCTTGAAAAAATATTCTTTAAAAAATCCACGCCTTAGACGATCCTTGAAAAAATATTCTTTAAAAAATCCACGCCTTAGACGATCCTTGAAAAAATATTCTTTAAAAAATCCACGCCTTAGACGATTCTTGAAAAAATATTCTTTAAAAATATTCTTTAAAAAATCAAGCCTTAGACGATCCTTGAAAAAATATTCTTTAAAAAATCCACGCCTTAGACGATTCTTGAAAAAATATTCTTTAAAAATATTCTTTAAAAAATCCAAGCCTTAGACGATCCTTAAAAAAATATTCTTTAAAAAATCCACGCCTTAGACGATTCTTGAAAAAATATTCTTTAAAAAATCCACGCCTTAGACGATTCTTGAAAAAATATTCTTTAAAAAATCCACGCCTTAGACGATTCTTGAAAAAATATTCTTTAAAAAATCCACGCCTGTAGCTGAGATGATTCTTGGAAAAATATTCTTTAAAAAATCCACGCCTGTAGCTACGATAGTCCTTGAAAAAATATTCTTTAAAAAATCCACGCCTTAGACAAGTCCTTTAAAAAATATTCTTTAAAAAATCCACGCCTTAGACAAGTCCTTGCTAAAAATATTCTTTAAAAAATCCACGCCTTAGACAAGTCCTTGAAAAAATATTCTTTAAAAAATCCACGCCTTAGACGATTCTTGAAAAAATATTCTTTAAAAAATCCACGCCTTAGACGATTCTTGAAAAAATATTCTTTAAAAAATCCACGCCTGTAGCTGAGATGATTCTTGGAAAAATATTCTTTAAAAAATCCACGCCTGTAGCTACGATGATGCTTGAAAAAATATTCTTTAAAAAATCCACGCCTGTAGCTCTGATGATGCTTGAAAAAATATTCTTTAAAAAATCCACGCCAGTAGCTCTGATGATGCTTGAAAAAATATTCTTAAAAAATCACGCCTATAGCTCTGATAATGCTTGAAAAAATATTCTTTAATAAATCCACGCCTGTAGTTGAGATAATCCTTGAAAAAATATTCTTTAAAAAATCCACGCCTGTAGCTGAGATGATCCTTGAAAACATATTCTTTAAAAAATCCACGCCTTAGACGATCCTTGAAAAAATATTCTTTAAAAAATCCACGTCTGTAGCTGAGATGATCCTTGAAAAAATATTCTTTAAAAAATCCAAGCCTTAGACGATCCTTGAAAAAATATTCTTTAAAAAATCCACGCCTTAGACGATCCTTGAAAAAATATTCTTTAAAAAATCCACGCCATAGACGATCCTTGAAAAAATATTCTTTAAAAAATCCACGCCTTAGACGATCCTTGAAAAAATATTCTTTAAAAAATCCACGCCTTAGACGATCCTTGAAAAAATATTCTTTAAAAAATCCACGCCTTAGACGATCCTTGAAAAATATTCTTTAAAAAATCCACGCCTTAGACGATCCTTGAAAAAATATTCTTTAAAAAATCCACGCCTTAGACGATCCTTGAAAAAATATTCTTTAAAAAATCCACGCCTTAGACGATCCTTGAAAAAATATTCTTTAAAAAATCCACGCCTTAGACAATCCTTGAAAAAATATTCTTTAAAAAATCCACGCCTTAGACGATCCTTGAAAAAATATTCTTTAAAAAATCCACGCCTTAGACGATCCTTGAAAAAATATTCTTTAAAAAATCCACGCCTTAGACGATCCTTGAAAAAATATTCTTTAAAAAATCCACGCCTTAGACGATCCTTGAAAAAATATTCTTTAAAAAAACCACGCCTTAGAAAAAATATTCGTTAAAAAATCCACGCCTTAGACGATCCTTGAAAAAATATTCTTTAAAAAATCCACGCCTTAGACGATCCTTGAAAAAATATTCTTTAAAAAATCCACGCCTTAGACGATCCTTGAAAAAATATTCTTTAAAAAATCCACGCCTTAGACGATCCTTGAAAAAATATTCTTTAAAAAATCCACGCCTTAGACGATCCTTGAAAAAATATTCTTTAAAAAATCCACGCCTTAGACGATCCGTGAAAAAATATTCTTTAAAAAATCCACGCCTTAGACGATCCTTGAAAAAATATTCTTTAAAAAATCCACGCCTTAGACGATCCTTGAAAAAATATTCTTTAAAAAATCCACGCCTTAGACGATCCTTGAAAAAATATTCTTTAAAAAATCCACGCCTTAGACGATCCTGGAAAAAATATTCTTTAAAAAATCCACGCCTTAGACGATCCTTGAAAAAATATTCTTTAAAAAATCCACGCCTTAGACGATCCTTGAAAAAATATTCTTTAAAAAATCCACGCCTTAGACGATCCTTGAAAAAATATTCTTTAAAAAATCCACGCCTTAGACGATCCTTGAAAAAATATTCTTTAAAAAATCCACGGATCGTCTATCCTTGAAAAAATATTCTTTAAAAAATCCACGCCTTAGATGGTCGTTGAAAAAATATTCTTTAAAAAATCCACGCCTTAGATGGTCGTTGAAAAAATATTCTTTAAAAAATCCACGCCTTAGATGGTCGTTGAAAAAATATTCTTTAAAAAATCCACGCCTTAGATGGTCGTTGAAAAAATATTCTTTAAAAAATCCACGCCTTAGATGGTCGTTGAAAAAATATTCTTTAAAAAATCCACGCCTTAGATGGTCGTTGAAAAAATATTCTTTAAAAAATCCACGCCTTAGATGGTCGTTGAAAAAATATTCTTTAAAAAATCCACGCCTTAGATGGTCGTTGAAAAAATATTCTTTAAAAAGCCACGCCTTAGATGGTCGTTGAAAAAATATTCTTTAAAAAATCCACGCCTTAGACGATCCTTGAAAAAATATGCTTTAAAAAATACACGCCTTAGACGATCCTTGAAAAAATATTCTTTCAAAAATCCAATCCTTAGATGGTCGTTGAAAAAGTATTCTTTAAAAAATCCACGCCTCAGGCTCTGATGATCCTTGAAAAATATTCCTTGAAAAACCCATGCATGTCGCTCCCATGGTCCTTTGCAAGTAGGATCCTTCGTTTTTCTTATTTCTCTGAATTCCATTCCATCTCTTTTGTATTCCACTATTCAGTAGAAAATTCTGATTCTAAAAAAATGTTTACTGGTTTATAAAAATATGCATAGCGCCAATACAGAAAACATTCCCACACACTACTTCCCCTCCCCCAACCCATTCAAATATGCCGTAATAAAGAAAATACCATCAGACACCAATCATTGACCGCATCCGTTTCCACGTACCACGTAGTTGTCCAGAGATTTCGAATATTTCCCGAGTAAATGAATGTAAAATTTTCGTAGATTTTTTTTCTGTGTTGTACTGCGTGACTGAGTGAGTGGTTGGTCGATGAATCACATATTTCATCAGGAAAAAAATCTATGATGGAAGGTATGAATCATTTGACGTGTATATGTGAAATGTGAGTTGTGTATATTTCCCATTACACACTCACACACGCGCATATTTGTACATGTGTGGTAAAATCAAATTTTTACTCAGACAAAAAAAAAAAAAAAAAAAAGAAATGTGTGAGCTGAAAATTTACATGAAATATTCCTGAGGCGGTGTGAGTGTGTTAAAATTTTTCACACATTTCGTCACACATATCTTTTTAGATAGAATGGGAGAGGTTCCTAGAAAAATTTCACATGGTGTATGGTTTTAAAATTCCACAAAGCGAACCTATTTGCGAAATAGTATACTGGTAATTCAGACATGGACACAATCTCCAATAATACAATTTTCCAAAGAATTTCCAAGCGCTTGCATCTATTATTTTCCTTAAAAAATTTAAAAGATTTAAAAATAATTCCATTTCCATTTTTTCCAAAAATAAACACATTTGCCATGTTATTGCCCAGCAAATGAAACCCCGATGACCAATTAATATTTAATTTCACTTTTTTTGTTTCTCTCTAAAATTAAAGCATTAAAAATACTATAAATTGCCTTATGTACATGGCTGAAATGTGGTGTCAGTATTTTTTCAGTCGATTGTAATTAACAAAGAAATGTTTGCAGTCATGAAGTTGTTGTTGTTTTTTTTCTGTTTTCTCCTCGTGTTCAACAATTCAATTGAAAAATGTCCGCAACAGAAACATGAACTATGCGAACGAGAAGTATAATGCCAATGAACATATCAAGTGACTTTGCAAACTGGCTACTTAATGGCCACGAGATATGTAGTTGTGTGAAATGGGAAAAGTTTTTTTTTCGAAAGAGTAGTCAAAGCATAGAGAAAGAGAGAGATGTCGAAGAAATACATGTTTGTGGCAATAAAGATTTTTTAAAGGGCTTGGCGAACTAAATGGATTCTATATAGATTTTCAAATGACTATCACAGCCTGAGGCTTGGATTTTCAAATAATATTTTCAAAGGGAATATCAGGATTTAAACAATATTAGGATTTAAACAATATTTTTCAAAGGACTATTAGAGCTTGAGATCTACAGGCGTGGATTTTTTAAATAATATTTTTTCAAGGACCATCTCAGCTACAGGCGTGTATTTTTTAAAGAATAGTTTTTCAAGGACCATCTCAGTTACAGGCGTGAATTTTTTAAATAATATTTTTTCAAGGACCATCTCAGTTACAGGCGTGGATTTTTTAAAGAATATTTTTCAAGGACCCTGTAGCTGAGATACAGGCGTGGATTTTTTAAAAGAATATTTTTTCAAGGACCATCTCAGTTACAGGCGTGGATTTTTTAAAGAAAATTTTTTCAAGGACCATCTCAGTTACAGGCGTGGATTTTTAAAGAATATTTTTTCAAGGACCATCTCAGTTACAGGCGTGGATTTTTTAAAGAATATTTTTTCAAGGACCATCTCAGCTACAGGCGTGGATTTTTTAAAGAATATTTTTTCAAGGACCATCTCAGCTACAGGCGTGGATTTTTTAAAGAATATTTTTTCAAGGACCATCTCAGTTACAGGCGTGGATTTTTTAAAGAATATTTTTTCAAGGACCATCTCAGTTACAGGCGTGGATTTTTTAAAGAATATTTGTTCAAGGACCATCTCAGTTACAGGCGTGGATTTTTTAAAGAATATTTTTTCAAGGGCCATCTCAGTTACAGGCGTGGATTTTTTAAAGAATATTTTTTCAAGGGCCATCTCAGTTACAGGCGTGGATTTTTTAAAGAATATTTTTTCAAGGGCCATCTCAGTTACAGGCGTGGATTTTTTAAAGAATATTTTTTCAAGGGCCATCTCAGTTACAGGCGTGGATTTTTTAAAGAATATTTTTTCAAGGGCCATCTCAGTTACAGGCGTGGATTTTTTAAAGAATATTTTTTCAAGGGCCATCTCAGTTACAGGCGTGGATTTTTTAAAGAATATTTTTTCAAGGGCCATCTCAGTTACAGGCGTGGATTTTTTAAAGAATATTTTTTCAAGGGCCATCTCAGTTACAGGCGTGGATTTTTTAAAGAATATTTTTTCAAGGGCCATCTCAGTTACAGGCGTGGATTTTTTAAAGAATATTTTTTCAAGGGCCATCTCAGTTACAGGCGTGGATTTTTTAAAGAATATTTTTTCAAGGGCCATCTTAGCTGCGAGTTTATAGACGAACTGAAGCTCAGCGGGTCTCTACACAGATGGGACGAAGGTCAGGGTGGTGAATCCCCAAATATTTGGGAAGTTTTTTTTCAACCCAATTGAATGTAATCTGGTATTTTGGTAATTTTTTTTCGAAAAGTGTTCCAAATTTAGGTATTTTGGAGAGCTTGGACACGAATGAGCTCTAAATCTGTATTTTGGATCCCCAATGTGTACAAAATCTCCATATATTATTAATTTGTGCCCTTATGCCCTGAAGTTCAGGATAGTTTGGTATTGCAAGTTGGATTTATCGGACCCAGTTTCGGTATAGTTCACATATTAGGACAGTCCCTACATATAAAGATATTATCGAATATTCCGTAATCTGCTATTTCGGTAATTTTTTTCAAAAAATCGTTTAAGTCCCCAAATTTCGGTATTTTGGAATGTGGATCCGTTATTCAACTTAAGCAAATAATGAATTTTTGTCCATATT
>NW_026873048.1:0-14076 GCF_032173495.1 Musca vetustissima | reverse complement strand
AGCAACCTTAGAGACGTTGATTTATAAAAAGCCTGCAAGACATATTATATGTATATCCACATGTAATAAGCTACCTTCGATGATCAATTTTACCTTACTTTTTATGAACCTGTAAAATAAATTTTCCACTTTTCCAATAACAAACAAAAAAACCCTTAAAACACTATTCATCAGGTCAGAGAGCAACTGACAACCAGAAAGTGAATTAAATGCTTAATGATATGGCCACATCAAACAGTTGGTTGGTAATTATATTCAATTGACAGCATCGCAGGCTAGGTGCAATGACACAGAGAACAGCTTAAGGCCGATATAACAACGCAGCAGAGCCATTATTTCCCTTTTAATTGCAGAAAACTTCAGTGAATCGGCGGTATAATAAAAGACAGCTAATCTTCAATGCCATATTAAGTGGGATAATAAATGAAAAAACAACACCAACAACTAGAGGAAAACCAGCCAGCCACATTTTTACGAGAATAAAGGAGGACATCAATACAACAGTTCCTTTGTCAGTTGAATACCGCATCATTTCACATACGCTGGGATACAAAGTTGCAGATTTATGTGAGTGACTCGTTGAGGGTGGAACTAGCAAACAAACACAAATGTGAGAAAACGACTAATATTTGGGAATATTACAAGAATAAGGAAATAGGAAACGATAATAGCATAGTGTTTGGAAAATATTCTGATAATAATACATATCCCCTGGCGTGAGGAATATGGATAAATTATCGCTTCGCATTTTTTTCTTGCACACTGCAATATGTATTGATTTAAAAATACCTATGGTAATCTAAATTAGTTCCATGTTGATGATAGTCACTTCTCACAAATAAAACTTTACACATCCATGTTCGTATATCCGTATGTCTGCGTGAACAAATGTCCGCATTTTTAACAGTAACCACAAGTGATCGACATATATGAGACAAGTGAAACGTTTGACAACCATAATGATGAAACAGACAGTCGGACAAACAAACAGACAGTCGAAGAGAATGCGAATTAAAGTTGTGGCCCAAATGTTGTGGGCGTACAAAAGTGGAAAAACTTTTTTGTTCCAGGCGTTTGGCTAACCACAAGTATTATCGAGGTGTAAACTGTCCCACAATCCAAAATGAACTTTTGTGAAATGCGGAACAATGGACGAATGAATGGATGCGTAAATGCTTGGAATTAATTCAGCGGCAACTGTTGAAAATATTTGTTTGTTTTAAATTCAGATAATCACAAAGAAATAAAATATATTCGGAAGATACAGTATTTATAATATTAATTAAAATAGATCGTCAGAAAGAAATCCTCCATAATTTTAATTAAAAAACAGGCTTCAAAGACAGCTTGTACTTTTGATCAATTAAAAATATAATTTAAAAATCCACGCCTCTAAGACTGCTGGTTTTTAAGAACCGTTATTTAAAACCTCCACTACTGTAAGACCACTGGGTCCAAAAACTTTATTTAATAAATCCACGTCTCTAAATTCCCTTATTCTTAGTAGCCTTTATTTAATAAATCCACACCTCTTCGTCTGGGAATCCTTCAGCCTGTAAGGGCTGCTGGTTTGATGATTCTGTTATTAAAAATACATGCTTCGAAGGTTGCTAGTACTTCGGAACGCTTATTCTTGAACAATATTATTAATTATTTTATAAAAGCTCTTATTATGAAAGACCAGAAGATGTTCTTATTATTCTGGATGGGAATTCATCTGGTAGAACACCAAAAAGTCTTTTTACAGAGCACCCCCAGCACCTAACACCTAAAGATCTTCCCATTGAAGACCAAAAGATGTTCTAATGAATACTAAAAATTAGACATATATAAGACCACAACGTCTTCATACTTGGGAGACATAAAGGTCTTCCTACATGGAAGTTCTGAAGGTCCTTAAAACTAAGACCAAAACATCATTGTATAAAAATCCAGACTGTCTATGTAGAATAACGAAAAAAAACTACAGAAGACAAGAATATCGCCATATAGCAGTCACGAAGATTTTCATAAACAAGACCAAAATGTGTTCTTATCGAAATCCAGTATGCCGACTAATAGTAGACAAGAGTATACTCCATTTTATCCATAAAAAAGTTCCATAGATCTTCATATAAAGGACCAAAAGGTCTTGCTATAAAAGAATAAAAACATGTTCTTGTAGAGGACCGAAGGTATTCCTGAGCCAGACCAGAAACTCCTTCTCATGATGAGCAGAAATTCTTTTCAAGTAGACTAGATTGCCTTAGAATAGAGAAACAAAAATTCTTCTTATAAAAGGCCATTATATCTTATTTTAGAAACCCAGATGGTTTTCTTTTAGAAGACCAGCAGATCCTCCCTTATAAGACAAACCTACGACATCTCTTCTACTTATGTATTATCCTGCAAGTTTAAATTATCCTCCACTCTTAATTATTCTCTTAATTACTTAAATGCCTTCATACAAAATCGTCTTTGCTAATAACCCAATCTTTTTTAATAATAACATAATTTCGTTATCAAGATACTATCGACAGATATTTCCGCCGATTGCTTTCAAGTGGCTTTCATAAATTAATGCCTTGACCACAAAAATCACGCGCCCTGCTATGAAACCAAATAAAAACGCCAAAGGCACCATAAACACTTCATGGCAAAAGTAAGGATGTGTCCTCGGAAAAACACTAACACCCATCACCACTATTTGCCAAGGGCAAATTTACACCTAACACGTGTTTCACACCAAAAACGCAAACAATCGGAGACCTTGACAATCATCCCAACCCGCACACACACTACCTCCGTCCCTCGACCGCCCGCCCGCATTGGCATTGGCTATTTTAAGCCTTCATTAACATTGAAGGTATCGCGGTAAAGGAAAATAAATTTTCGGCCATAATAAGGATTTAATGATTATGCCGAAAAATATTGCCCCAATGGCTGGTTACGCATTTGATAGCCTCGTGAACTTCGAGGAGATATCCGTGTGTAAACAAAATGATAATCAAATAGGCTTTAGGCAGCTTCTGAGGCTATGTTCTGTTATGATTTTAACCGATTTTTTGTTTTGCCACTGCCACTGTTGCGGCCACCGCTGCTGCTGGTGACGTCTATCGCCTTTTGCCCAAAAAGCCCACGATTTATGACTACTTATCTCCGGCTAAACTATGTTCTTAAGTATATTAAAGTATCACAGAAAGATATCTGAAATCTAAATACGCCAAACAATTGCCAATTACAGAGGATAATTTCCATTTCCACGATATTCGAAACTTATGCCAACTTCTCGTGGCAACAATTACGCACTATAGGAACATAATAAGCCATGCGAATATAATGGAGAGCAGCCGAATAAGTGAATGGCTGTTAACATTACATGGAATTAACTAACGGTCGATGACTGTGATTGTGGCTGGCTGACTGGTTGGTTGGATGGATGGATGGATGGTTGACTAGCTGGTTGTTTGGCGGTGCTATAAAGCCGGATAAACGTGTCGCTTGCTTTTTTGTCTTCTATTTTTAAGAAAACAAAATCAACAATTGTATTGTTATAAAATGAATTGTACAAAATATATACGAAGAAATATGGCAATAAACTCTGAAGAAGAATAATAGAGTCTGTGTATAGCAACATGTGGGCCATATATTAGAGTAAATATGGATGCTTGTGGAGGATGTTTTTTCAGAGAAAATTTAATAATAATTTATTGTTCATTTTCGTTTTAAACGGAAGATCTAAAGGCGTCCTAAGTTTATGATTTTTTATTTATCAAATTGAGGATGCAGATGCTTCCGATAAAAATTTTAAGGTCTGATCCACAAATAAACGGTATTTGAGGAATTATAATGGTTTAGTTGTTGTCCAAAAATTAAAGCACAAGCATCGATGTGCGAGATGTAGCTTCATCATATTGAAAAACACATGATGGGGGTTTCTACAAATTTTCTGCCTTTCTATCGAATTATATCGGTCAAAATTTAGTAATTTAAGAACATAACGGTTATATTTTTTGATGTCAGTTCTCGTATTGTATTAGTAATCCCGATTAGTTAAAATGTGTGTCTTCCTTAAACCGAATCCAGTCTACAATTTTCATTCATTAAATACTTTTTTTTAAACTAAATTGTTATACTACGGACATCAATAGCACAAAGCCCACGCAATACCGATTATTTCATATCCTAATAATATCACTGTATGTACATCGTACTTTTTTATTAGAAATGCATTTGTTTTTCCAGGAACCATTTTATTTTATATTTCAAAAAAGAAAAAACATACTATTGAATTGTCATCAAATGAAAATTCTTCCATGAAATCAATAGAATTTGGAATCTGGCCTTGGAAAATATAATACAGCGGTATTACGCTTAAAACAAACAAAACTCTGTATACAACGAACTCAAATATTTTATTTTAGCTTAAAGGCGTCTGATATTTGTTGACATTATGATCAAGGCAAATCAGGCAAAATTCAGGCAAATGTAACATGTACCCAATCAAATACACATTTAAGGCACATACATAACTGATATATATAGTTATATGTATATACATATATATATTTATTTCTTCATGGAAAAAATAAAAAATCACTTTATTCGATTTTGTTGTTGTTCTTCAATAAAGAGATACGCAGCTAAAAAAATATTAAGCCACTTGTCAATGTTGGCGTATGCTTTTTTAAGCGTTATTGGTATTTCTCTGTTTTAAACATTCATCCGTATTGTTCCTCCCTGCATAGTAGCATTCATTCTCTGACTTGTTGGCGGGACTTTGAAATCATTGTCACATTTTATCAATATTTTTTTTCACTTTTTTGTTTTCTGTTTTCATTTGTTACGATGATGGTAGTAAATAACTGTAGGCGCTTTACTGTCGTCCAGAACTTTTTTGGTTTTGGATGTTTTCTTTCCGCCAATAGTCCCCGTTGTCAATAAAACATCAGTTTCACTGTCACAATCGCAATCAACATCAATATTGTCAACAAATGATGATGATGATGATGGTGTTATTGGTAACTTGAGAGCACTGTTCAAAATGTGATGACATCAATATTGCACAGTGCGATGGTTTGTTTAGTGGGGTACGGGGAGGATAGGATCAAGAGTTGGCCTTGACAAAAGCCCATGGACAATTAGTATGCGTTAATGGTAGCGATGAAGGGCAAAGCTTTATTTTCTTTTTTTTTCTTTCTTCCATTTAATTGTTGAAAATTAAATGAAAAAATTGTCAGAAACAGAAATTAGCTAAATTATTGAAATTGAATTTCTGAAATATGCATGTTTTATTTTTAAACATTTTGGGAATTAGATATTTCTTTGAAGTATTTAGATGGTGAGGGGGTATTATTTTATAATAATAACATTGTAAACAATACTCGATTTTAATAAATATTAAATAAATTGCTAAATAAACACGTACAAAATTTTAATAAAAATTTATGACAAATAATACATAATAATTCTGATATTTAAGTCTTAGAGGACAATACCTCAAATCGTTCAAGGAAAATATATTTCCACAAACGTACAATTCTCCACTGCATAAATTATCATTCAAGGGTTTTCCTTCAGAACCATTAGGAGGTTGTAGAGAAGGTCCCGCAATACGGCACCTATTCATATCTCACCAAAATCGTACACATAACACCAGTATCGTTGCGTCATATTAATATTTGGGTTATCTCCGCAAGATAGAGCCAAGTCAAAGATAAACTGATAAAAGATACTAAGAAGAGAGCTCTCCGGTATTTAGTTGTCTGTATCGAGGATCTTAAGTTCCGTATGACAGGATCAGGTCAAAGATCAGACAGACGTTCTTTTCAGAATATCAGGAAGGGTTTATAAATGACTGGATTTTCAAATTTTGATATAGTCAAGCTTCCACAAAGGGAGTATTTAATGAAAAGGTATTCCCTAAAGAGTAGACGTAAAGAGGACTATCGGAATCTCTGATATTCCTTAAAGAAAAATTGGTTCTGAAACTCAAAGACATATTGAAACCTAGATATGCAAAATTTTAGGGATTTTTTTTTTTTTTTTTTTTTTTTTTTTGATGACGGTCACAGAAAATAGTAAAGACTAACTGAGGAGAGTCATTTTTCGACAAGCTGAAACAAGTTTTTGGACGACCTGAATGGAGTTTTTAAATACGAACTTTATGTAGTCTTTATTGAAGGGAGTCTTTATAGACGCGCTAAAGGTCAGGAAATCCTTATGGACGACTTAAGGGGAGATCAGCATAGATATTTTAATGGAGTCTTTAAGCTGAAGGGAGTCTTAATGAATGATCTAAAGAGAATATCAGCAGTAAACGGGTCTCTATAGGCGAGCTAAAGGGTGTATCTATGGACAAAAATTTTAGATAAGCTGTACAGTGTTTATAGAAGAAGCGAAGGCAGGCTTCTTAGGCATGCTGAAAAGAGCACAAATAAATACGTAACTTATTGACATCAAAAAAAGAACCAACGGAGTGAATCGAGAGGAGAGTCATCTTCGGACTTAAATTAGGTTTGCTAAAAATATTACGAGGTTTGTATTTAATTAGATGTTCCTGTCCCATCATATGAGATTTTCAAATTTTCAAAATTCTGACTTTTTTTGGAGAAGGTACTAGAATTAGTGAAAAGCTTCATCTCCAAATAATATACAGACATGGTTAAAATATTCGATTGTGCAACGATTGGTAAAAATCGGATAATCTTCACCTTGCATTTTGGGGGAGATGCCAGGAGGCATTAATCTTCGAAATCGTTTTAAAATTGGAAAAAAAATATTACAATGTACTGGCATCGGTATCGAATCCAAATTTTCTACAACCAACCAACATATTTTTTACATTTGGTTTTTTTTTCTTAAAAATTACCAAATCGTACGTATAATTCATTTTAAGGTCCCCCCATATTATTGTTACGCATACGCTTGCATTTCCATATCGTTGAGGAAGGAATTGTTTGTATTGTTGTGGTCATTGCTTTTATTTTACGTCAACATTTTTTATTGCGTATCATTACCGCAACAACAACAACTACAAACACATAATAAAAACAAAATACTTGGAATAAATTTCACTTTTCCTTGAACTCTTCAAAAAGGCTTGTCCGCCACACAAAATCATGGAAAAGACATCAATGATTTTTTGTTCTGTTTGTTTTTTTTTTTTTGCTCGTCGAACCAACAACTACAAAAACAACAATACTTGACAATGCCACAATGTCTAGGCCTAAAAGTTAAACGACGCGTCTAGCAAATAATTCAAGCTGCGTAATTATCTACACGGGCCGAATGGCGACGTTCGAAATGATAAAGTCAATGCGATGGTTTGGGAATAACCCGAAAACGCAGAAATGAGCCGAGAAACGGCTGAACAAACCGAAAAAAATGGCAGTCCGTTTCGTTTTGATTTTTTTTTTTTTTTTTTTTTGGTTGGCAAAATTTAGCAAAGCGCGAAAGTGATTCATGGTCATGCGCTACCAACATTACAAGCAGGCAGGCAGACCGACAGACAGACAAACTCGAAAGGACAGTTTATTTTTGTTTGAATGAATGAGGAAGCTATGGAAATAGAATTGTCATTTGCATAGTACTTGAATTTTCTCGGACCATAATAAATCCATGTTGCCACAAACGTTGTTGTTGGTGTTTTTTCTGCTAAAGAGTACTACGCACAAAAATCATAAAAAACGGAACATTTACATCGAACAACAAATTACGTTAACTAAGAAGCACGCTTAACATTAAACGGAAGTTTGAAAAGCGCTGCTAAAGAATTTATATTTTGTTGTTGTTGTTGTGTTTTGAAGGTCATGGGCTCCGGAGGGGGTATGAAGTGTTCTCAACATTAACCTTCATTTGTGAGAGTTGGGTCACAAACAAAGTGGAACCAAAGTTCAACAAAAAAAATATTTTTTTATTCATGCCTTCGATTGGAAAGATAAGTTAATCGCACAAAAGGCAAATAATGATGAATGATAATATCTAGTTGAACAAACAATGTATGGAGGCGGGTTTGAGTTGGTTCCGTTTTATTTGTTTTGAACGGAAATCATTTGTAAACAATTTAATCAAAACAAAGAAATTAAAGTTAAATTTCCCATTACATTATATTGAAGAACAATAAGAAGACGTGATACACCAGGACTTTTTCTGTATATAGAACTTCAAAAGAAAAAATAAATAAAAAAATTAAATAAATAAATAATAAAGTTCTGTCCATCATATTGTCTATAAATACTTCCTCCAGCTCGGGAATACCTTTAGCTCGTCTATATAGAATCCCTTTTGCTACACCATTCAAACACTATTCAGCTCGCTATAAAGACGCCCTTCAGCTCGTCTTTAGAGACTCCATTCAGTTCGTAAATGAAGAACCAAATCAGCTAATCTATAAAGACTCTCTTCAGCTAGTATATAGAGACTCCCTTAGGTTCATCTATAAGAACTCCCCTTAAATTGTAAGCTAATTTATAGAGGCTCTCTTTAATTCGTCTAAAAAGATTCCCGTGAACTCGTCTATAAACAGTCCCTTTCAGCTAGTTTATACAGACTCCCTTTAACTCGTCTGTAGGGACTCCCTCTCCAGGCATTTATAAATGCCAAAAAAGTATAGCCTTGAATAGAGACTCCCTTTTCAGGCATTTATAAATGTCAATAAGTATAGCTTTGAATAGAGTTCAGATTACAACTACTATCAGTTTACATCTCATTTAACTGTTTGATCTGCTTTCCCTATTGGGTTACTGATAAATTTATAAAAACATAATTTTCCATCGATTTAATTTCGCTGGAATCACAAATGATATGTACAAGGGAAGCTTTTTTCTATTTTTCTTTTTCAAATTTCAAAATTCACACAAATACTACTACAACTGCAGGTTCCAGAAATTTATTTGTAATTTTACGTACAAAAGAAAAAATCAAGAAATACAAATGTTGTTGAATTCTCAATGGGCATTCTAACGAATTTGTAAATACCCCAATTAGACAATCAGTCAGTCAGTCAATCACCCATGTACTCGTATTTCCAAAACAAACAATTTAAAATATTTCATATATAAGCATTGGCCTTTTGAAATGCTAAAGTGTTCGATAGCGGGAAAAAAGTTACCTAGACATACCTTCAGTGTTATTAAGCTGGGATGCCAGAAGCTGATTGCTTTTGGTATGTTTTTATTGTCATGGCAAGCAATTACTTTAGCTGCTATCATCATGGATGCCTCCGAACATCACTGGCTGTTGCTACCAGAGAGTTTGTGTGAGTGTGCTTGTGTGTCCGTGTGTATGTGTAAGTCACTCAAGTGAAGTGCAGCTATTTTAATGATTATTTATTATTATTCATGACAGGCAACAACTTTCACACCTTCACATTTAACTGAATTGATTGTAATAATAAATTCAATTTCCGGATTTTTTTTTATTTTTTAACGTCATGAAATCACACACAACTCTTCAGAGAGTTTTGAGATGCATTGGCAGGAATGATGAAGAGTGCATGGGAAAGGGCCTGGATTTTTAAATTCAACTTGACATTTACCAATTGCTAGTGTCTAGCCATGAAATACTACATGCAATTTATTCAATTGTAATTGCAATGAAATAATTGAGTTTTATTGGCAGAATTTTCAGAAAAACAAATATTACAGTTGTCATATTCAGCGATTCCTTTGGATAGCATTTAACGGAGAGAGGTCGTTAAGTTCGATAGGGAACAACTGAGAGTTCTGAAAAGAACTCACGATTTCAACAGAAACCTGGAATCCTCTATTGATAAATGGCCTCATTTAAGAAGGTATCATTAGGAAGAATCGGTGTTGGCAGAGAAAACGATGACTCTTTTACTGTTGAACAGCTAGAAGTTAAAAATGCTGATCTTAAGGATTTTCCATGAACCGTTAGTGTATCCAGACCTTAGGTCCAGTCGACCTAGAACACAATTTTTTGTCATTTTTACAGATATATATTCCCTATTTTGGATTTTTCTATAAAAATTCCCTAAAACTTGTTTGTAAAGATTCTCTTCTGATCCCCGAGATTCTTCTTCTCTATAAAAGTGATTTAAAATCTATTGAACATTACTAAAGTTCTCCAATTCACGTGATTAGCATTATCTTGAGCTCTTTGTATTTAATTTATGTTGATATTATTTTTTGTCTGAAATACGTGGTTTATTTTGTTCTCTGCTATTAAATTATTATTTAAATGATTATTTATATTTCTTCATTTATTAATGCAAATATTTTCAACAATTAATTTAATATTACGATATGCACAATTTGCCGAATAATTATTAAAAATAATTGGCATGTGTGCGGTTGCTAATTTGTCACTTTAAAATAAATTGCCGAGAAATAAAAAATAAATGAAAAAAAAACATAAACAAATGAACAATTATGATTTGAATTTTAACACCAAATAATTACAAATTAGAAAAATTATATTCTAAAAATTAATAAAACAGCAAAAAACCGACAACACAACAATATAAATCGTGATATGTGTTTAATATTATATATTTACATAAGATAATAAAAACAAATATACATATTTAATGTATATTTATTTAATAGATTATTGTTTAAATAACACTGTAACTAATATATAGATAAATATATATGTATATACATATACATACTTTTTTATAAAATCAAACATATTAACAATTAACTCGACAAATATTTGCATATTAACATAAAAAACTACAATGTCACAGGAGCTACAAATCGATCATTTATCAGTTTTAAACCATTCACACAAATCTGAATACAACCAGTAAGGAAAGTAGTAAAGTCGGACGGGACCGACTATATGATACCCTTCACCACTTTGGGTATATTCAACAGATGAATCCAAACAGACGTCACATTTTTAAAGGACCAGTAAAATAAAATTGGATCCATAAACATGTCATTTTGTAACCTATACTAAATAGAAGCTATATCTAAATCTGAACCTATTTCAAGGATTTCTGGAAACTTAGCACACATCATTCCAGACCTAATTCATAACGTTGTGCCAAATTTCGTGCAAACCGAAAGACTTTGGTGCACCATTTACATTAAAACGGACGAAAATATATATGGGAGCTATATCTAAATCTGAACCGATTTTCAGGAAACTTAACACACATCATTCCAGACCTAATTCAGTACGCTATGCCAAAATTCTTGCAAATCAAAAGATTTCAAGGGACTTTAGTGGACTATTTACCTAACATCGGGCGAAACTATATATGGAAGCTATATCTAAATCTGAACCGATTTTCATGAAACTTCGCACACATCATTCTAGACCTTATTCATTACGATGTGCAAAATTTCGTACAAATTTCGTCGAAAGATATATAGGGACTTTGGTTCACCATTTACATTAAATCGGACGAAAATATATATGGGAGCTATATCTAAATCTGAACCCATTTTTTAATGAGGTCCTTTGGCCAAATAAGTGGCCTATGCCGAATTTCATCCAAATCGGATTATAAATGCGACCTGTATTTTGTTCACAAAAATACATGGACGGACGGACATGCGTAAATCGACTCAGAAAGTGATTCTATGCATATTCTCAAAAGGAACCATGGGTCTATCTCGATTATTTTTGCCTGTTACAAACATATGCACAAATACATAATACCCTGTACCACAGTGTGGTGGAGGGTATAAAAAGTAGTTCGATATTTGGTTGCCACACCAATTAACAGAAACAAATAGGATCGATCGAATTTCCATCTGCGAAGCCTTGGCCAAGCGCAATGAAATAGAGCCATTTATTAAAGGGATGGTGGCTGAAGATGAGAAATAGATCACATACGATAACCCTGAACGAAAACGATCCTGGTCAAAGAACGATGAAGCGCCTCAAACGGTGGCCAAACCCGGACTAACGACCATTTGCAATCGATTGAGTTATTAGTTTTTGAGTTATCGTGCCCGCCATTCGCAAAAGAGAAAAACGCGTTTAAAGTTTGAGAAGCCCTTTAGCCGTCATTTGATGCTGACACAATTAATCGGCTATATCTTTAAGAGTTCTTGAAATTTTCACTTGAATTTTGTAGGGACATTCTCGAATTAGTGTAGATTCGAATTAAATCAGACCCCGAGAATAGGGGGGTTCCCCTTAAATCAAAGGTAATGCCCCAAAACGGGTCTATATTAAAATTTTATTCTAAATTAAAATCACATGTGTTGAAACCTTCAAAATTCGTGATTTCGCAATTTTAGCAGTCATACGAACAATTTACCCTGACCTACGAAATAGTTAAAGTAATTCGTGTTGGCCAATGAATGCATTCAACCTAGATAACATCTACATGAAGATACTTACTGATCGAAGATTGAAAATGAAGCTCAAAGTATTTGACAAGGGGCTGTTATTTAGAATTTCCGGTAGTGGATGGATATATTTGAATAATAAAAAGCAAACATTATTTATAATTCACGTGCGTAGGTTTTTGATTAAAAAGGTTTTTTAAGATGTAACATTTATTGGTAGCAGTTTAAAACATTATCCAATTGGTATTATTATTACAATTGGTTTATTGATAGCACAAAAAAACTTTATCCAAAATTAGCATTTAATAACCTTAAATGTAATTAACAAAGTTCAAGGAAATCCTAATAATACTTTGACAAAATAGACAAGCCAGCTCACATTGGAGTAGGACAATGAAAGAGAAAATTTCCCTTCAACAAAAGAAAATTTAACTCTCTGAGTAATTGTGAAATAACAGTAACACAAAACATGCGCACTCTTTACGTACATATTCAACTCGTGGTGAATTAAGAGCTTTGTCAACCAAAAAACACGTTGTCATGAATGACCAGCCAGCAACAGAATAAAAATTAATCCTAAAATATTTGTTAAACACAAAAACACAAATCAAAAGTTTTTAATTTGTACATGTGATATTAAAACTAGAAGACAATAAAAGTGATAGTTAATATCGATATGCAGGGTAAGTAATAGTAATTTCAAAATATTTCCTAATAATCGTTGTTGGCCTTGGCAAGTTCATTAGCTTTTGGTCCCACATAGTCCATTGCAAATAACAACAGCATCGGCAGCACAACATTAGCAAGTAATTCCACACATAACAATTTTCTCATATTCTGTTTTTTTCTGTTTCTCTTCACTTGTCATTGACTTTTAATGTTAATTTTCTGACAAAAACATCCGCACACACACCCACACTGCACACAGTCAATGTTATTGAGTGTGAGATTGAGCCCTAAACATTTCAACGTTTTTGTTTTTTGTAGTCCAAAACGAAAATGAAATTCCTCGAGAAACAAGCGAAAATGGAAAATAGAAAAAAAAACACGCTGGATGAACAATAATTGTTACATTTCTCGTGTGTTTTAACTGACTGTTTGAAGGTTGTTCTCACATTAACAAGGCAGAACAGAAGAGATGGCGAACATTCCGGCCTCCTTAGCATTGCCAGCACATCTCCGTTAGGCCGAATGGTACACACACGGCTCTGTTCAATCTTTATAGCAAATATGTGTGCATTTTAGGACTCACATACACACATCCACCTCAGATCCAAACACACCTACTCATACAACCAACCACTTGTCATGTTCAAACTATGAGTATGTTTTTGAACATAATCAAATACACATCCGAACAAGCCCACAAACACACACACTCACTCATAACAATCCTCATGTTTTACAATGAATGCTACAGCAAAAGGTCATTGAAATTCTTCCTCTTCTTCTGCAATTTAATAATGACCTAACAAGTGCCTGAAAAGTTCTCCTTCAAAAATAACACAAGCGGATAAAGTGGGGAATTAAAAAAAAAATATATATATATATATATATAATAATTACATAAATAATGATTAAATTAATAACAAGTTTCAAATGAGCAAATTCGCAGAAGTTTGAACAATCATGTTATAAAATGTATGTAAAAATAATGCTTCAATAAATTTAATATTTTGGAAAAAAAATCAGAAACTAGGTCACGATATATATTAGACCAATTTCAACGTAATTTTACTGAAGTGTTATATCCAATGATCAACATAAATGCAAAATCAGATAAAAAATATTTAACACATTTGAAAGCATTTAGCTGAATAAA
>NW_026873047.1:0-14051 GCF_032173495.1 Musca vetustissima | reverse complement strand
ATATCGAGAATTGTTTAAAATGTATAGTTTTTTCCAACAAAAGTGTCAGAAAAGAAGGTTTCTTGCACAGTATACCGAAACCCGACAAACCTTTCGAGATGCTTCACATAGATCACTATGGACCCATTCACGGAAACGACACGAGAAAACACTTATTTGTAGTTGTAGATGCCTGTTCAAAATTTATAAAGCTATACCCAACAAAAACTACAGCCACTAAAGAAGTTATAAAAGCATTAAGTGAGTATTTCAAATACTATAGCATACCAAAATATATAGTTTCAGATCGTGGTACGTGCTTCACATCCAATAACTTCGCAAATTTTATGAGGGAAAATAACATCAAACACATTTTAATTGCGACAGGGTCGCCACAAGCGAACGGACAAGTAGAAAGAGTTAATAGAAATTTAGGACCAATGATCGCGAAAATTAAAGACTCTGAATCAAAACTTAGTTGGGATGACGTTATAGAAATGGCAGAGTTACCTATGAATAATACGCTAAACCGAATGATAGACCAGCACCCAAGTGTTATACTTTTTGGAACAAATCAAAAAAAGAAAATGTACAGACGAAATTTTGGAAAATTTTAGAACGAAAGATGTTAGGAATTTACAAGAAATTAGAGCAAAAGCAAAGGAAAGAGAAATTAAATCCCAAACATACAATGAAACGGTTTTTAACAAGAGACGAAAGAGTCCGACTTAATACATGATAGGAGATTATGTCGTAATTAAAAATTTTAACTGCACAACTGGCGTAGCGAGAATGTTAATACCGAAATATAAAGGACCGTACAAGATAAACACGATTTTAGACAATGACAGATACATTTTGGAAGACGTTGATGTTTTCCAGCAATCGCAAATCCCCTACAGAGATGTCTGGGCAGCACAGAATATAAAACACTGGTTCAAAGGTAAAAATAGTCGAAATTAAAATGTATATTTCGAAAGGATCAGGAGATCCTTATGGTCAGGACGGCCGAATTGTAGTATATTAAGTAGTATGTAATGTTATCCTAGTTTATACAATAAGTAGCAAGTAAGATAAGTAGATCACGTTACGTTAACACTAACTGTTTGTACATTTGTATTTATCGATTATTATTTATGTCAACCACCGTCACAGGTCATTCTGAGTTGCACAATCATTCTCAGTGTGAAAGCGAAGGTGAACGGACATACGATCGGTCAAAAGCAATAAACCATACAACAACAAAATATATAACGGTGTTTTACTTGGTTTGCCTAGCATTAATTATGAAATAAGTTCCCGTTTTTAGGGACTTATTTCATTTTATTTTGGGGAGGTCCTTCATTTCGGTAGGGAGTTATTTCATATAACTTTTTATTTTCTGTTTGGGGGCTTATTTCATACTGCCATGTGGTCAGTGTTTACAGAAACCCTTTTTTCAGCTGATTATGTGGTTACCGGTATCGTTATTAAAATTCTTAAATATATAATTATTTTTGAAAATAGATTTTCGACACATACTCCAATCCCATCAAGTGGATTAGTCGGTCGGGCATCTTTTGCTTTCCACATAGTGATCCCCAGATCCACTTTTTCATAAAATTGTATGATTTCTTTATAATCATAGCATTAAAATTTTATAAATCTCTTATATTTGCATTTAGTTAATTCAAACAAGGTGCAAGTAATGTAGTTCTATAAAATAATCGGAGTTCGAACTCATTTCATTTGACCTGAAACTTCTACCTTTTAGGAAATAAGTCCAAATTAAATTTTAACAATTTCCCCATTTCTTCCAACGATTCCACTATATCTTCTGTATATTTACCCAACCATGCTGCTCAATCTATCGTTTTTCACAATATGGAAGTAATCATTTGAAAGATTTAGTCTGCACTCCATTATAATTTATTGCCATGTTAGACGCGCCGTCATATCCTTGACATCTCAAAAATGTTGCATCCAAGCCCAAAACTTTGCTATTAACCATTCTAATTGCACGTAGCAAAGGAACATTCTTTGACTTTTTAGATACCTTGTAATTTTTTTTTACAAAAATCTCCTTTTACAAAATCTGAATATGCGATACATAAAACCCCGGGGCCGGGGCGGGTAAAATTAAAAGTGTACAAAAAGCTCATCGGAATATGCGATACAATAATCCCTGGTCGGGTATAATTAAAAGTTTACACAAAACACCTTTTGCTAGATCTGAATATGCCACACAAAAAGTTAACAAAAATCTCCTTTTGCTATATCTGAATATGCGATACAATAAACTCTGGAACCGGGCAATTTTTAATATTTTATTGAAAAGTTATGCTCTTCTTTACACTTTTAATGTGGTTTGGCGTATTCTGCACAATTTTTTTGGTTTTATCATTACATTACCTTTTGTTACATTACCTTTTACTCTTAAACATTTTCTGTTGTAAAACTAAATCTATTTAAAGACAAGTGAAAAAGCGTTAAGTTCGGCAGGGCCAGGTACTTGAATTGAAAATATAGGGAATATAAACCATAATACAAATTTTAAAATGGATAAATTACCCTCAGCCTTAGTTATAAGGCAGCGAATTCGGTTGAAAAATGCGCTCAAGAACCCCAAAATACCGAAAATTGGGGGAACCCTTATATGGGGGCTACCCTTGGACCTATATTCATAATTTTTTGTGGAGAGATTTGTAATCTATTAAGAACTCAAAATACTAAATTACAGCCAACTCGGTGAAAAAATGTTCAGACCCCCAAAATACTGAAAATTAGAAATAGTGGACCTATATTTATAATTTTTTGTAGGACATTTTGTACCCAATAAGAACCCAATGTACCAAATTTCAGCGAATTCGGCTAAAAACGCGCTGAAGAACACAAAAATACCGAACTTTGGGGGTAGCCTTATATGGGAGCTATGCCAAAACGTGAATCGATATATCCCATCTTCGAGTTTGACCTGCCTGCATACAAAAGACAACCCTATGCAAAATTTCAGCACCCTATCTCCATTCCTTCAGAAGATAGCGTGATTACAACAGACGGACGGACATGGCTAGATCGTCTTAGAATTTTAACCTGATCAAAAATATATACTTTATAGGGTCGGAAATAAATATTTCGATGAGTTACAAACGGAATGACAAAATTAATATACCCTATATATATAAAAATGGGGTTATATGGGGACTACGCCTAAAAGGGGTTGACTATAAATAATTTTTGGTAGGGAGATTTGTTTCCATATACGGCTAAAAAATACCAAACTTCAGTGATTTCGGTTGAAAAATGCGCTCAAGAACCTCCAAATGCCGAAATTTGGGGGTACCTTTATATGGGGGATAACAGAAAAATTGACTTATATTTATAATTTTTAGTGGAGATATTTGGTACCCAATTATAACCCAATACACCAAATTTCAGCGAATTCGGTTTAAAAACGCGCTCAAGAACCCCAAAATACCGAAATTTGGGGGTACCCTTTTATGGGGCCTACCAGAAAAATAGGACTTATATTTATAATTTTTAGTGGAGATATTTGGTACCCAATAAGAACCCAATATACCAAATTTCAGCGAATTCTTTTGAACAAGAACCCCAAAATACCGAAAATTGGGGGTACCCTTATATGGGGCGCTACCAAAAAAAATGGACCCATATTCATAATTTTTTGTGGAGTGATTTGGAACCTATTTAGAACTCAAAGTATTAAATTACAGCCAATTTGGTGGAAAAATACGACCAAAACCCCCAAAATACTGAAAATTAGGAGGTACCGTTATATGGGGGCTACCAGAAAAAGTGGACCTATATTTATATTTTTGTGTGGATACATTGAGTACCCAATAAGAACCCAATGTACCAAATTTCAGCGAATTCGGTTGAAAAACGCGCTCAAGAACCCCAAAAATAATAAGGCCAATCACATATGCTTCGAGTCTATTTCACATTGATTAATTGGTTTTACCCTGATTTTACCCTGATAAAATGTATATTGTTAATGGAATGAGAAGGGTTATTTATGCAATTCATAAAATATTTCTATTTTTGGAAATATGTATATATTTAAAGATCAATTGTTTATATGAACAATAAATACAAAATCTCATTTCCAAATCTCATCATCCAGAACTTTTGTGTCTGCAGTAATAAAATTCGAATTACCTCTGCAGTAGTGGCAAAAGGGGCAAAAATTTAGCAAAAAGATCACTTTTTTCTTAAAGATAGAATAAAAAAATATAACATAAAAAATACTAATTTCATTATGCGAATTATGGACTTATTTCATTATGTAGTATATTAAGTAGTATGTGATGTTATCCTAGTTTATACAATAAGTAGCAAGTAAGATAAGTAGATCACGTTACGTTAACACTAACTGTTTGTACATTTGTATTTATCGATTATTATTTATGTCAACCACCGTCACCGGTCATTCTGAGTTGCACAAGCATTCTCAGTGTGAAAGCGAAGGTGAACGGACATACGATCGGTCAAAAGAAATAAACCATACAACAACAAAATATATAACGGTGTTTTGCTTGGTTTGCCTAGCATTCACTACAAACATCAGAAGTGGGCCTTCTCCGCCAAATTTTGAAAGTTAAAAAAAATTACAAAATCTAAAATCATAAAATAAAAACATAAAGAAAATAAGTGTGGAACAATGGAATTGTTGGAAGAGTTGTCCATCGCCTCCTTTCAGTGTGTGTGCAAAAAACTGTCTTTGTCGGCTTATGGCACAAAAAGGATTTGAATCCAACGCCTTAAAAATGTTTCACTTGATGATCTTCAAAAAGCTATTGACGAAGTTGAAGAAAAAGACCAAATCACCAATATAAGTGGCCTTATGCACCCAAATGATGGCAATAGACATAGAACATTACCGTTACCCAGTGAACAATCGAGACAAATTCAGACTCCAACAAATATACAGCCCAACGAAAACGAATGTACAGCTGAAATATTGCCGAACAACAACAACAACGGTACGGAAGCAATGGTAAATTTGCATAACGAAAAAGCAACGTCTACCACCAGTGCAGTCACAATAACAACCCTTGGTGATAACGGGACATTGAGAGAAAAAATAATTACCGAAAAAGAATATAATATTTTACAAAGATAAAACAAACTACTGAGACGAGAACAAAATTTATTAAGAAGAGAAAACGAACCACTAAAAAGAAAACAACAACAAGGTAGTGGTGGTGGAGTATCACTTGATCTCATTAGCAATATCCTAGCCGAATATGATGGAACATACGACGCAACATTTTGGACAACACAGCTTAAAGATATACAAACAACTTACAACCTTGAAGACAATATGTTGCGCGCGTTGTTTGCTGCCAAACTTGTTGGAAAGGCTAGATCGTGTTTACATGCCAGGCGTAACACTGCAGGGGAACACATGAACGACCTACTGCAAGAATTTTGTTTGGAACAAAAGAAACGAAATTAGAAAAACGTCGCAAATTTGAGAAAGGCAAATGGCAACAAAATGAAAATTTTACCGACTATTACAATGCAAAAATTATGCTTGCTGACAAATTAGAGATCGACGATGCTGAATTATTAGAATATCTGATTGATGGAATTTCAAATATCCAGATAAGAACACAAGTTTCCATCCAGCAACACACAAGTTCCAGAGACCTGTATAAAGCATTGGTGAATGTTAAATTGCCGACAACGACTACCTCTGCGGCTGCTACAAACAGACATACAGCAACAACAGCGACGAAGTTAGATGTGAGGTGTTACAACTGCAATAGCCTCGGACATTATGCAGCGGACTGCGGCAAACCCCGTCGGCTGCCAGGTACTTGTTACGCGTGCGGGAGCAAAGAACACATGGTTTCAAGCTGCAGTCTCAACAAGAAGAAGCAAGGCGAAATAAATGATTATGTAAGATCTTTCGTATTTACTTAAGTAACAAACCTAATACAAGTTTTTCTTTAGAATGCCTCATAGATTCTGGAAGTCCGATCAGTTTAATTAGAGAAGACGCAGTGCCAAATGAATTCGAAATACTTGATGTTAATACTAATAATACATCTTTTTATGGATTAAACTTTACTGAATTAAAAATCATTGGAAAATGTTTATGTTTGATTGAAGTAAATAAAATTTGTTTTGAAATTGAGCTGATTGTTGTCGACGAAAAATCTATGAAGTATTATGTACTACTGGGTAGGAATTTCTTAAGTGCAACTAAGAGCAAAATAGTGATTGGGGAAGTAGAAGAAAAAGAGTGCAAAAATAACGAAAAGTATTATGACTTCGATGAAAATACAGAATTTGAAAAAGCAATTATGTCTATAGAAAAATATACCGATGTACAAGAACTAAATTTCAATGAAAATGTATCTTACGAACTAAAAAAGGCTACAGAAATGATATTTCGAAATACGTATTTAGATATGGAACGACCTGAAGAACCAGAAGTTAAGTTTGCAATGAAAATTAATTTAGATAATTTAAAACCATTCAATTGCCCTCCTCGTAGACTTGCTTATGCTGAGAAAGAAGCCCTACAGAAAATTTTAGACGAACTTTTAGAGAAAAACATTATTAGAGTAAGCGAATCCGAATTTACCTCTCCGATAGTATTAGTACACAAAAAAACAGGTGAGCTAAGAATGTGCGTAGATTATAGACAGTTGAATAAAATGACTATGAAGCACAATTATCCAATACCTCTGATAGACGATCTTTTAGAAACATTGTCCAGAAAGACAATTTTTACAAAGTTAGATTTAACAAGTGAAAAAGCGTTAAGTTCGGCCGGGCCGAACTTTGTATACCCTCCACCATAGATATACTGACAGGTACTAGAAATGAAAATAAAGGAAACATACCAAAAAGTGGACCTATACCGATATGTCTAAAATCGGATTATGTAAACCATAATACAAATTTCAGAAATTTTTAATTGATAATTCAAATTCGAAGATGGGGAATATCGGTCCACTCCTTCTGAAACCTCCACAGAGGCTAGGTCTAAATGCGACTATAGTTCATTATCGAACCTTACGTTCTAATTTTTTACCTCGCTATCCTCTGCAGGTGAAATGATTACACTAGAGTCTTAGAACCAAACTCAAAACGCGGAACATATCAGATAACTATATTAATATAAAAAAGGGGGTTATATGGGGACTACCCCAAAAAGGGGGCGAATATTAATAATTTTTGGTAGAGAGATTTGGTACCTATTAAGAACTCAAAATACTAAATTACGGCTAATTCGGTGGAAAAATACGATCAAAACCCCCAAAATTCTAAAAATTGGGAGGTACCATTATATAGGAGCTACCAGAAAAAGTGGACCTATATTTATAATTTTTTGTGGAGACATTAAGCACCCAATAAGAACCCAATGTAGCAAAGTTCAACGAAAAACGTGCTCAAGAACCCCAAAATACCGAAAATTGGGGGGTACCCTTATATGGGGGCTACCCGAAAAAATTGACCTATATACATAATTTTTTTTAGAGAGGTTTGGTACCTATTAAGAACTCAAAACACTAAATTACAGCCAATTCGGCGGAAAAATACAACCAAAACCCCCAAAATACTGAAAATTAGGAGGTTCCGTTATATGGGGGCTGCCAGAAAATATGGACCTATACTTATAATTATTTGTGGAGACATTTAATATCCAATAAGAACCCAATGTACCAAATTTCAGCGAATTCGGCTGAAAAAGGCGCTCAAGAACCCTAAAATACCGACATTTGCCGGGTACCCTTATATGGGAGCTATGCCTAAACGTGGACCGATATATCCCATCTTCGAACTTGACCTGCCTGCAGACAACAGACAACCCTATGCAAAATTTCAGCACCCTATCTCAATTCCTTCAGAAGATAGCGTGATTACAACAGACGGACGGACATGGCTAGATCGTCTTAGAATTTTACCCTGATCATGAATATATATACTTTATAGGGTCGGAAATGAATATTTCGAGGAGTTACAAACGGAATGACAAAATTAATATACCCTCCATACTATGGTGGAGGGTATAAAAAATGGATTTTATCATGTTCACATGCACGAAGAGTCAGTGAAATATACGTCTTTCATCACTCTATTGGGACAATTTTAATTTCTTAGAATGCCTTTCGGCCTCAAAAATGCGCCGTCAGTATTCCAAATGTTTATTAACAAAATATTTACTGATTTAGTGAGAGATAGAAAAGTTACGATTTATTTGGACGACATTATGATAGCTTCTGATAACGTTTCGGAGCATCTCGAGGTTTTGGAAGAAGTCATGAAAAGGATTGTGAAAAACAAATTGGAGTTACGTTTAGACAAATGCGAATTTCTACAGAATAACGTTCACTACCTTGGATATACAATAAATGCCTCAGGGATTCGATCAGATGAAAAAGGTTTGGAGGCTATAAAAATTACCCCATAAAAGTACATGCAGTTAGTAGCTTTTAAGGTTTATGTTCTTATTTCCGGCGTTTTATAAAAGATTTCTCCGTTATAGCAAAACCCTTACATGATATTACGAAGAATGATAAGATGTTTGTATTCGGACCAGAAGAACTTAGAACATTTGAAATAATGAACAAGTGAAAAAGCGGTAAGTTCGGCCGGGCCGAACTTTGGATACCCTCCACCATAGATATATTGACAGGTACTATAAATGAAAATATAGGGAACATACCAAAAAGTGCACCTATACCGACATTTCTAAAAACGGATTATGTAAACCATAATACAAATTTTAGAAAATTTTAAAGGATAATTATACCCTCAGCCTTATGGCTAATTAGTGTGTATACACTTTCACACGGTGAAAATGTGCCTCATCGAAATATTGGTTCTAGACCCCATGTTTCTTTGGACCAAATCCGTTTCAGAAAATTTAGATTTCATCCGAACTTTGCCCATCTTATTATTTCTTCCAAACTTAGTTCAAATTCGAAGATGGGGAATATCGGTCCACTCCTTCTGGAACCTCCAATCAGGGGCTAGGTCTAAATGCGGCTATAGTTCACTACCGAACCTAACGTTCTAATTTTTTATCTCTCTATCCTCCGCAGTTGAAATGATTACAAAAGGGTCTTAGAACCAAACCCAAAACGCGCAACAAATCAGATAAATATTTTAATATAAAAAAGGGGGTATATGGGGACTACCCCAAAAAGGGGGCGAATATTAATAATTTTTGGTAGGGAGATTTGTTACCATATACCACTACAAAATACCAAATTGCAGCAAATTCGGTTGAAAACGGCGCTCAAGAACCCCAAAATACCGAAAATTGGGGGTACCCTTATATGGGGGCTATCCGAAAAAATGGACCTTTATTCATAATATTTTGTGGAGAGATTTGGAAACTATTAAGAACTCAATGTACCAAATTTCAGCGTATTCGGTAGAAAAACGCGCTCAAGAACCCCAAAATACCAAAAATTGGGGGGTATCCGTATATGGGGGATATCCGAAAAAATTGACCTATATTTATAATTTTTTGTGGAGAGATTTTGTACCTATTAAGAACCCAATGTATTAAATTTCAGCGTATTCGGTTGAAAAACGCGCTCAAGAACCCCAAAATACCGAAAATTGGGGGTACCCTTATATGGGGGCTATCCGAAAAAATAGACCTATATTCATAATATTTTGTGGAGAGATTTGGAAACTATTAAGAACTCAATGTACCAAATTTCAGCGTATTCGGTAGAAAAACGCGCTCAAGAACCCCAAAATACCAAAAATTGGGGGGTATCCGTATATGGGGGATATCCGAAAAAATTGACCTATATTTATAATTTTTTGTGGAGAGATTTTGTACCTATTAAGAACCCAATGTATTAAATTTCAGCGTATTCTGTTGAAAAACGCGCTCAAGAACCCCAAAATACCGAAAATTGGGGGTACCCTTATATGGGGGCTATCCGAAAAAATGTACCTATATACATAATTTTTTGTAGAGAGATTTGGTACCTATTAGGAACTCAAAATACTAAATTACAGCCAATTCGGTGGAAAAATACGATCAAAACCCCCAAAATACTGAAAATTAGGAGGTACCGTTATATGGGGGCTACCAGAAAAAGTGGACCTATATTTATAATTTTTTGTGGAGACATTCAGTACCCAATAAGAACTCAATGTACCAATTTTCAGCGTATTCGGTTGAAAAACGAGCTCAAGAACCCCAAAATACCGAAATTTGGGAGGTACTGTTATATGGGAGCTATGCCTACACGTGGACCGATATATCCCATCTTCGAACTTGACCTGCCTGCAGACAAAAGACAACCCTATGCAAAATTTCAGCACCCTATCTCAATTCCTTCAGAAGATAGCGTGATTACAACAGACGGACGGACGGACGGACGGACGGACGGACAGACGGACGGACGGACGGACATGGCTAGATCGTCTTAGAATTTTACCCTGATCAAGAATATATATACTTTATAGGGTCGGAAATGAGTATTTTGATGTGTTACAAACGGAATGACAAAATTAATATACCCTCCATACTATGGTGGAGGGTATAAAAATAGGCTTTTACAATCTCCAATACTTGCTCTCTTTGATCCTTCAGCCGAAACCGAGTTGCATTGCGATGCCAGTGCATTGGGGTTTGGAGCTATACTAATGCAAAAAAGTAGTGATGGAAATGGCATCCAGTCTTTTATTTTTCAAAAAGGTCAAGTGAATCTGAATCTAAGTTCCATAGCTATGAGTTGGAAACATTAGCTATTATTTATGCCTTAAGAAGATTTAGAGTCTATTTGTTTGGCAGACCCTTCAAAATAATTACAGATCGCAATTCGCTTATGTTAACGTTGAGTAAAAAGGATCTTTATCCCAGAATAGCAAGGTGGGCATTGGAAATGCAAAACTTCGATTATGTTACGGAACACCGCGCTGGTAAGTGCATGCAACATTTCGACGCACTTAGTAGATGCCAAGACATAATGGTCATAGAGACAAACACGTTCGAAGAGAATTTAATTATATGCCAAAATAGAGATCCAAATATTAAGAAACTTAAAGACACTCTACAAACTACAGAACATAAACATTTTGAGATGAGAAATGGAATACTCTACAAAAAGCTAGGAAGAAAAAGAGTACATTTTTATGTGCCCGCAGAAATGGAATCACACGTTTTATACAAATACCATGATGAAATGGGGCATGTTGGCATTAATAAAGTTATAGAATTAATAGAAAAACATTACTGGTTTCCCCAACTTAAAGCCAAAGTAAAGAATCATATCGAGAATTGTTTAAAATGTATAGTTTTTTCCAACAAAAGTGTCAGAAAAGAAGGTTTCTTGCACAGTATACCGAAACCCGACAAACCTTTCGAGATGCTTCACATAGATCACTATGGACCCATTCACGGAAACGACACGAGAAAACACTTATTTGTAGTTGTAGATGCCTGTTCAAAATTTATAAAGCTATACCCAACAAAAACTACAGCCACTAAAGAAGTTATAAAAGCATTAAGTGAGTATTTCAAATACTATAGCATACCAAAATATATAGTTTCAGATCGTGGTACGTGCTTCACATCCAATAACTTCGCAAATTTTATGAGGGAAAATAACATCAAACACATTTTAATTGCGACAGGGTCGCCACAAGCGAACGGACAAGTAGAAAGAGTTAATAGAAATTTAGGACCAATGATCGCGAAAATTAAAGACTCTGAATCAAAACTTAGTTGGGATGACGTTATAGAAATGGCAGAGTTACCTATGAATAATACGCTAAACCGAATGATAGACCAGCACCCAAGTGTTATACTTTTTGGAACAAATCAAAAAAAGAAAATGTACAGACGAAATTTTGGAAAATTTTAGAACGAAAGATGTTAGGAATTTACAAGAAACTAGAGCAAAAGCAAAGGAAAGAGAAATTAAATCCCAAACATACAATGAAACGGTTTTTAACAAGAGACGAAAGAGTCCGACTTAATACATGATAGGAGATTATGTCGTAATTAAAAATTTTAACTGCACAACTGGCGTAGCGAGAATGTTAATACCGAAATATAAAGGACCGTACAAGATAAACACGATTTTAGACAATGACAGATACATTTTGGAAGACGTTGATGTTTTCCAGCAATCGCAAATCCCCTACAGAGATGTCTGGGCAGCACAGAATATAAAACACTGGTTCAAAGGTAAAAATAGTCGAAATTAAAATGTGTATTTCGAAAGGATCAGGAGATCCTTATGGTCAGGACGGCCGAATTGTAGTATATTAAGTAGTATGTAATGTTATCCTAGTTTATACAATAAGTAGCAAGTAAGATAAGTAGATCACGTTACGTTAACACTAACTGTTTGTACATTTGTATTTATCGATTATTATTTATGTCAACCACCGTCACAGGTCATTCTGAGTTGCACAATCATTCTCAGTGTGAAAGCGAAGGTGAACGGACATACGATCGGTCAAAAGAAATAAACCATACAACAACAAAAAATATAACGGTGTTTTACTTGGTTTGCCTAGCATTCACTACAATTATGAAATAAGTTCCCGTTTTTAGGGACTTATTTCATTTTATTTTGGGGAGGTCCTTCATTTCGGTAGGGAGTTATTTCATATAACTTTTTATTTTCTGTTTGGGGGCTTATTTCATACTGCCATGTGGTCAGTGTTTACAGAAACCCTTTTTTCAGCTGATTATGTGGTTACCGGTATCGTTATTAAAATTCTTAAATATATAATTATTTTTGAAAATAGATTTTCGACACATACTCCAATCCCATCAAGTGGATTAGTCGGTCGGGCATCTTTTGCTTTCCACATAGTGATCCCCAGATCCACTTTTTCATAAAATTGTATGATTTCTTTATAATCATAGCATTAAAATTTTATAAATCTCTTATATTTGCATTTAGTTAATTCAAACAAGGTGCAAGTAATGTAGTTCTATAAAATAATCGGAGTTCGAACTCATTTGACCTGAAACTTCTACCTTTTAGGAAATAAGTCCAAATTAAATTTTAACAATTTCCCCATTTCTTCCAACGATTCCACTATATCTTCTGTATATTTACCCAACCATGCTGCTCAATCTATCGTTTTTCACAATATGGAAGTAATCATTTGAAAGATTTAGTCTGCACTCCATTATAATTTATTGCCATGTTAGACGCGCCGTCATATCCTTGACATCTCAAAAATGTTGCATCCAAGCCCAAAACTTTGCTATTAACCATTCTAATTGCACGTAGCAAAGGAACATTCTTTGACTTTTTAGATACCTTGTAATTTTTTTTTACAAAAATCTCCTTTTACAAAATCTGAATATGCGATACATAAAACCCCGGGGCCGGGACGGGTAAAATTAAAAGTGTACAAAAAGCTCATCGGAATATGCGATACAATAATCCCTGGTCGGGTATAATTAAAAGTTTACACAAAACACCTTTTGCTAGATCTGAATATGCCATACAAAAACCCTGGGACCGGGCCGGGTATAATTACAAGTTAACAAAAATCTCCTTTTGCTATATCTGAATATGCGATACAATAAACTCTGGAACCGGGCAATTTTTAATATTTTATTCAAAAGTTATGCTCTTCTTTACACTTTTAATGTGGTTTGGCGTATTCTGCACAATTTTTTTGATTTTATCAAAGATTTTTTACATTACCTTTTACTCTTAAACATTTTCTGTTGTAAAACTAAATCTATTTAAAGACAAGTGAAAAAGCGTTAAGTTCGGCCGGGCCAGGTACTTGAATTGAAAATATAGGGAATATAAACCATAATACAAATGTTAAAATGGATAAATTACCCTCAGCTTTAGCCATAAGGCAGCGAATTCGGTTGAAAAATGCGCTCAAGAATCCCAAAATACCAAAAATTGGGGTACCCTTGTATGGGGCTACCCGAAAAAATTGACCTATGTTCATAATTTTTTGTGGAGAGATTTGGAATCTATTAAGAACTCAAAATACTAAATTACAGCCAACTCGGTTGAAAAATACGATTAAGACCCCCAAAATACTGAAAGTTAGAAATAGTGGACCTATATTTATAATTTTTTGTAGGGACATTT
>NW_026873046.1:0-14242 GCF_032173495.1 Musca vetustissima | reverse complement strand
ATAACAGCACAGATAGTATCAGTGTCTTGTAGAGTGTGAGTTTGGTCTAACGGGAGGTGGCCTTGTTTTTGAGTGGTTTGCTCAGACATTGTAGCATCTGTTGGATTACTATCCTTCTCCGAATTTCAAAACTGATGTCATTCGTTTTGTTTATGGCGGTACCAAGGTATATAAAATCGTTGACTACCTCGAAGCTGTAGTTCTCAAGTTCTACAGTTGGTCCGAGTCTACTGGACATCTTGCGCGTTTATATACCATCAGGTTGGTCTTCTCGACATTTTATGTCGATGTCATCGGCGAGTAACATGTGTTGTTTGGTGTACAGAGTGATATATCTGTTCACTTTTGCCTCTCGTATGACCTTTTCCAGCAGGATGTTAAAAAGATCACACGACAAACTGCTGTCACCTTGTCTGAATCCTCGTTCGGCATTAAAGGGCTCCGAGAGGTCCTTTCCGACTCTAACTGCTGGCTTTATAGTCGACGAATAGGTGGAATGTGCCGATGTACATGTAGTTGTTGTAGCAACATAATACATGTAGTTTGTCATTCATATTCTGGTTCTGCGGTTTGAGTCGGCTTAGCTGAGTAGTTGAAGAGGTACAACGTGTCGTGTGGTCCTTCGGATGCAGGACATGTGTTAGATATCGAGCCGTCAATTTTTGCCCAATGTGAATTGAAGCGGTTGCACCATCCTGATCTTAGTTGAGCTAAGACTACTCGTGTTTGCCTTGGCAGCTGCTTCTCCTCTGCTGTGATGGGGGGGTGGTCACCAATTATGGTATTCACGCGATATTGCTCTACTGTCTGAGCGACTGCGTCCGTGAGAATACCATTCAGACCTGCTTGATAGGCTTCACGCTTGTACCTTTGGACCTCTCTCTCTCTAGATCATGATGATCTTTTCTGATGTGCCTGGGCGGTGGAGTCCTGTCCATAAGACTATGGTAGAGATGTTCCCGACGATAGGACCCAAGCAAGTACTGCATCGACAACATATAATTGTGACGATGGACGGGTAAGATCTTCGTCTCCTCATGAAAATGGTCCACAGGACAACAACAACTACATGTGTCGATGTGTTTTTCGTGGGTTTTTCCAGCATTTGGCGCAGAGTGAAAATCTGGTCAATGGTGGATTTGCCAGGTCTGAAGCCGCATTGGTATGGTCCAATAATGTCATTGACCATTGCCTTCAGTCGCATGTAACCCATCGGCTCCTGCTGCTTTATTGTTCTTGAGCCGATTAATTGCTATTCTGACCTCATCTTGGCTAGGTGGTATACACTCTATACCGTCATCTATTATTGGTTCTGGGGTATCCTCTTCACCGCTACTATTTGATACCAGAAGTTTTTCAAAATGCTCCTTCCAGATCCTCAGCACGCTGTCTGTATCTGTCACCAGGTTTGCTTCTTCATCTCTACAGTAGAATGTGCCAAAGCCATCGGTTTGGTGTTTTACCCGTTGGTAGAATTTCCTGACTTCATTCTTACTCCTCCTGTACATCTCGATTTGTTTCGCTCACGTTTTTCTTGTTCTTCCTTGTTTTTTCTGAAAATACGTTTCTCCTCTCTCCTTTTCTCCCGATAGTTCTCCATCGCATTACGTGTTGCTACTGGAAATTAAATTTTATTATTTTTTGTGGGTTTTCTTTTAACTAATTCTCCCTAACTCTTCCTTTTCTTTTTTTTCAGTTTAAACATATCTCTTCGTGAAGTAGCAAAGCTGCAGCATCACCCATCACCGGCAAACTGAAATCCCATCCAAATAATTTCAATTCTTGATCCTCAACGAGTTTAATAAAATTCGCCACCACGTCGCAGTTTACTTGGTTCCATAAACCACAACACGTTTGTGTTTTTAAAGTTAAGAAAAAATCCCAACACGACGTCAATATAACATAGTAAGAGCCTAGAGAGACCAAAGCTTGGCCTTTAACTAAAATAGCAGCAGCAACAGTCGTCGCCTGATTCAAGGAAACCGCCGCCGCCAAACGCTTAAAACCAAACCAACAAGAGCTATCTAGACCTCGACCAACCCCCCAAACAGATCCGAAAATGCCCGTTCAATCACCTATTGAAATTAGCAATCGTGTCATTGAACATATCGATGATATTGATCCACTTGAATATCATGGCCATTGGGAACCTGTGGGTATTGCTCGCATCCACAATACCGGCACTTCGGCCATGGTAACATTTAGTAAACGCAAGGAACAACCCTATCTACTGGGTGGTTGTTTGGGCGATCAAAAATATATCTTTGAACAGTTGCATTTCCATTGGGCCGACACCGATGAATCGGGCTGTGAACACACTCTGGAGGGTATGAAGTACTCCATGGAAGCCCATGCGGTTCACTACAATTCAAAGTACAAAGATTTCTCAGAGGCGAAAAATAAGCCAGACGGCTTGGCTGTTGTGGCATTCTTTATACAGGCATGTGGTGAGAAGGATTGCCCGGAATTTAAGAAAATCACCGAGGGTATACGAATTGTACAAAAAATCCATACCTCAGCATCTGTTGATTCAGGTATGATACAAAAACTAAATATTTAATTAAATTTGGAATTTAAGGAAATCTAAATTTGGTTTTGTTTTATTTTTCAGATTGCCTTTCGTGGATTGGTTTACAGGAGTTAAGCAAACATTATTACACCTATAAAGGATCTCTAACAACAGCACCCTACTTTGAAAGTGTTACATGGATTATCTATCGAACACCCATATATGTATCCAAAGGACAGGTATGCAAACGTCGTCACGGTCAATATTATTTTAAATGTCAGTGTGTCGGGCGGGGTGGGGTGGATATGTTGGTGTGTGGTTTGGAAGCCAGCTGTTATTGTCTACTGACATTCCCAGGACTATTGCGATTTGTAATGCAAATCTAACCCATCGATTTTATGACAATTGTCAAGGTCTCACTTGTTATGAATAGATAATTTTTCAAGAAGAAACAATGGCATGGATTTTTATACCCTTCACCACACTGTGGTACAGGGTATTATGTCTTTGTGCATATGTTTGTAACAGGCAAAAGGAAACGAGATAGATCCATGGTTCCTTTTGAGAATATGCATAGAATTACTTTCTGAGTCGATTTATGCATGTCCGTCTGTCCATGTTAAACAAAGTGCAGGTCGCATTTATTATCCGAATGAGATGAAATTTGGCACAGATCATTTATTTAGCCCGAGGACGAATCCTATTGAAATTGGGAAAAATCGGTTCAAATTTAGATATAGCTCCCATATATATTTCGTCCGATCTTTAGCAAGTGGTGCACCAAAGAGTCAAATTTAAGCGGATTAGCACGAAATATTTCACAACGTACTGAATATAGGATAGACTAACGTGTGCCAAGTTTTATTGAAATCGGTTCAGATTTAGATATGGCTCCCATATATATGTTCGTCCGATTTTTCGCAAATGGTGCACCAAAGAGTCAAATTTAGACCTAACGCCACTAAATTTTGCACAACGTATTGAAGTTAGGATAGAATAACATGTGCCAAGATTTATTGAAATCGATTCAGATTTAGATATAGCTCCCATATATATGCTCGTCCGATTTTTCGCAAATGCTGCACCAAAGCGTCAGATTTAGGCCTATTGTCACGATTTGGCTGTAATTTGGTATTTTGAGTATTCATTGACTAACAAACCTTCCTAACAAAAATAATCAATTTTGGCCCAAGTTTCGTGGTAGCCTCCATGTAAAGGTGTCCCTAATTTTCGATATTTTGCGGATTTTAAACACATTTTTCAACGAGATGGCTGTAATTTGGTATTTTTAGTTCCCATTGGGTAGTAAAGTATTCCACCACAAGTTATCAATATTGGTCCAAGTCGAAGGGTAGCCTCCATGTAAATGTGCCCCTTCTTTTACGTATTTTGAGAATTTCGTACCAGTTTTTCAAACGAATTGTCTGTAATTTGATATTTTGTATTCGCATTGGGTATCACATCTTCCTACTAAAAATTATAAAGATTGGCCCAAATTTCGTGGTGGTCTCCATGTAAAGGTATCTCCAATTTTCGATATTTTGAGGATTTTTTACACTTTTCTTTACCGAATTGGCTGTAATTTGGTGTTTTGGGTATTTATTGGCTAACAAACCTTCCAACCAAAAATACTCAATTTTAGTCCACACATCCACACATTTTCAACCGAATTGGCTGCAATTTCACATTTTGGGTTCGCTTTGGGTAGTAAAGTAACCCACCAATGATAATGAATTTTGGCCCAAGTTTTGTGGTAGCCCCCATTTAACTCTACCGTCAATTTTCTGAATTGTATTTAGTATTTATGCGTTCTCCTTCTTTTTTCTTTCTTGCAGGTTCAAGTTTTTCGCAATCTCCAATCATGTCCCAAGGATGAAACTAAAAAAATCGTCAACAATTATCGTGAAATACAAAAGCCTAGCAACAATCCAGAAATTATTTTCGCACGCAATGTCAAACCAAAATCAAAATTATGATCTAATCATTATATCCCACAAATCCAGAAGCTAAGCTGCATTCTAAAACTAATCATAAACAACAACATTTTCTCTAACCTCAACATAGATTTTTGGTTTTTGTTTTAACGAAATTTGTCTCTCGCCCTAAGATGTTTGAAATTAGAAAAAAACAAGAAAAAGTGAAAAGAATACCTAAAGTATTTTTGTTTTATGTAAATGTATATGAACTTAGTACGTAGTGTGTTTTTTTATAGTCAGTCAATACCAATTCATAAATTTATTTCTGTTTTTTCCTTTTTGTAACTCCTAGAATTTATGTTGATACTACTTGGTTGTGTTACGGCAATATGTTTAGTTTATTTATGTATATCGACACACTTTGTTTATTAATTATAACACTATTCTATTTTTTGTTAACTTGTTTTGTTTTCACCTTCCCTTTTGTCCAACAACATTTGTTCTTTGTTATGTTGATGATGATGGTGCAAACAATAGAAGAGAATAATTTTAATTTCGAAAGAATATTGAAACGCTAATTATAAACAATTATTAAGTGCACTTTAAAAGGCAATCGAAACAAAAAAAACAACAAAAACACATTCACACTCAAACATGAGGACATTCCACATACCTCTTCTATACGTGTATACTCCCCTCCCTCGAAAAGAAAGAGATCACAATCATGATATTTCATAGAAATATGCTGAGCTCTTTTCTTCGTTTCAGAGTCCCTCTCACCCCTTTTCTTAAGATTACCTATTATTATTATTACATGTATTTATAAACATTTAATTATTTAAATAATTTTTTATATATATAATTAAAATAATAAACGCGAATAAATGAGGAATGAATGACAAATTAATGGGTGTTTTATATTCTTAAAATTTTTATAACAATTATTTTTTAAGGCGTAGATTTCTTAAAAATATTTTTTCAAGATAAAAGTGCTATCCAGCGTACTGGATAGTCAGTCGTGAACGACTGAAGCCAATGGCCAATGACATTATTGGACCATACTAATGCGGCTTCAGACCTGGCAAATCCAGTATCGACCAGATTTTCACTCTGCGCCAAATCCTGGAAAAAAATGACACTCTGTACACCAAACAACACATGTTACTCGCCTACGCCGATGACATCGACATAATGGGTCGAACACTGAGAGCGGTAACAGCCACCTTTGAAAAAATTGAGAAGGAGTCTGCCAATGTGGGTCCGGGACAGTAAATGGCGAGAAGACCAAGCTGATGGTATCAACGTACAAGACGTCCAGTAGACTCGGACCAACGGTGGAACTTGAAAACTACAGCTTCGAGGTAGTCAATGATTTTATATACCTTGGTACCGCCATAAACAAAACGATTGACATCAGTTTTGAAATTCGAAGAAGGATAGTGATGGCCAACAGATGTTACTATGGTCTGAGCAAACATAGTAACATCTGTTGGTCCCGCCAGAACAAACTCACACTCTACAGGACGCTGATACTATCCGTGCTGTTATATGGATCTGAAGCATGGGTACTTGCGCAAGCAAATGAGGCAGCTCTTGGAGTGTTTGAGAGAAAAATTCTCCGAAAGATCTATGGGCCGATATGCGCTGACGGTGAATATCGCCGTCAAATGAACCATGAGTTGTACCAGCTATTTTCGGACATCGGCTGCAGCGGCGACTACGTTGGCTAGGTCAAATTGTGAGAATGGATGAAGATGCCCCAGCCCAGAAGGCATATAAAAGCGAACCAGCTGATGGTTCAAGCAGAAGGGGAAGGCCACGAATAAGATGGAAAGACCAAGTGGAAGACAACATTGCCGAATATGTTCTTTCAAATTGGAAAAACTGCGAAAAAGACCGACGTGTCGGGAAATCTTGTTTAAGCTTGACTTATGGAACGAAAGTTCTGTCACAAGCCAGTCGGTCTTGTGCGCATCTCCACCAATATGAAATACCAAGTTCCAAGATGTTGTTTTCTAATTGGTCTTTCCATCTAATTCGTGGCCTTCCCTTTTTACGGGAACCATCAGCTGGTTTGCTTTTATATGCCTTTTGAGCTAGGAGGGGTTTTCCGAGTGTGGGCAACTAACCCGACGCCTCAACCTATACATTATAAGCCTGGGACCAAGATAAGCCTGGACTTCGCCATGTTAAAGCCGATCAGAGCCGTTGCTTGCTATCTATCATCCCCTACGTCACCCCTCAAAATAGGTATGGATTTTTTAAAAATATTTTTCAAGGTCTCAATATATTTTTTTTAATATTTTTGCAAGTTTTTTTATTTTATTTAATTTCTAATTTTTGTAAAATTTTTAATAAATCTCGGAGCTTTCAATGACATTTACCAAGTCCTCTAAAAAGTTACACAGCAAAGAATATGTTTGCAGATACAAGGTGTCATAAAATGATTTTGAATTCCTGAGCTGCTTTTCCAAAAAGTCGATTTTCATGGCATCATTGCTTGAGGTCGACAATCGGTTATTTGAATCTCCCGAACCATTTTTATTTGAAATTTCCAAAGCCTTAAGAAATCCATCTTTCAAACTATCTCTGAGATTTTCCCATTCTTCAATGAATTTACCGATCATAGCCCTGACACACAGTAAACTGGTTTGAGTTCTTCGCGTTTCGTATACTATTTCAGAATTTTTAGGCGATGCTCGCCGCAGCGCCATTAAGAGAGAAGATAGCTCATTGAAATATAAAACACGTTTTTCACGATCGTCCAAATTACAAACAGCGTTCTTCAGGGTCTCCACTTTCAAGTTCCATAATTTGTCGCGTGGCTTTTTAACACGGCTGTAAAGCTCTTTCATTGTGTCCAAATCATGATACCTCTCACATTTATAACCAGGATTTAAATTTTCAAATATTTCCAATTCTGTGAGCGGTCTTTGATATGGGCAGGGGTAGTAGGAAGGAGGTACTGCAGCAGGCGATAGATCACCAAGGATATGGGTTAATTTACGCATCATTTTCATATTCGATTTACCAATTACGTCCGATTGTAACTCCTCAAGCTTCTTAACATATTCCGCATGGGGTTCACAGTTGCCGCTGAGTTTCAAAATAATACCCTGCGTTTTGGTTTTGAAAAATCCAGGATCCACTTTCAATTGCCATTTACTTTTAATTAAAGCCACCTTGCGGGGTCGATATAAAACCGAAATTTCCTTGATTTCACCCCGACACAGACGAAATGGGCGATTGTCGAACACAAATTCATTGTCCATGGATTTCAATAAGGCTGCATTGTTTTTGTAATAACAACAGTGAAGCCATTTAAAATTTAATATCTTCTGGCCCAGATTTTGCATAACCAAGACCTTTTTCACTTCCTCCTCAAAGGGATGGCTGTGGAAGTTTACTTCAATCTCCATAGATTTGTTTTGTTTTCCGTCATAATTCTCCAAAATATAAATTTGGTCATTAATTTTGAAACCATATTCAATGGGTTTTGACGGAATTGGTTCTTCTTCCTGAGGGCATGGCCTATTGAGAACTTCACAATCCTCTTTGGACTCGGAGGATATTTCACAGATTTTTGCCTCGGGCAGCAATAATTGAATTTTGGAATTATGTTGTAAACCACCCTGTGGCGACTTTATGAGGCCTTTACCTACAATTTGTAGATTTTCAATATCCGGATAAAATTCTACGACACGTTCTATATTTTCACGATGTTGCTCAATTCGTCTCTCCAAATGTTTGGAGCTCAACCACTTACTCGGATACTTCTCGGTACAGTCCTCCTTACCCAATATCTCCTGTCTTGTTACCTTGGGTAAACCACAAATTTCCAATTTCGTAGTCTTCTCCCTTTCCGCTTTGGGTAGAGTTTCCTCAATCTCCATTATAGTTTGACATGTGGTCGGTTCGCATTTTGCGGGCAAAGTGTTGATTTTCCTCGTACATAACCTCTCAGGATCTAAACGTTCAGCATAATCAAATATTCTCTTAATGGTTTGTTTATCCCGATCATCGATTGTGGTGGCATGATTATTGCAAAGTACCACATCCTTGTAAGGAGATTTTTTGGTTTTCCTGTAAATTTCCAATTTTAATTTTTCTCGATCTCTAAGTACCGCTTTCCAATATTTCAGACGTTTATCATAACTATATTCGGATGGTTGTATTTTCAAACTTGAACATTGTGAGGAGGATATATCACAAATGCCCTTGCGATCTTCGAAAATATTGTCGATCAAGTGGTTGACCAAACGGAGATTGTGTTCAACATTGACCGATTGATGTGTGGCCAGCGAGTCCAAGGAAAAGGCATTTATTTTGGATAAATCCGTTTGGGCTAGATTTTTTAGTTTCGACATGATTTGAAAAAAAAAAAATAATTTCAAAATTGACTTTTTTATGTTTTTAAAAAAATAATTTTTGAAAGTCTCATCATTTTTTTAAAAATATATTTTCAAAGCGTGGATTTTTTAAAAATATTTTTAAGGCGTGGATTTTTTAAAAATACTTTTTCAAGGCGTCGATTTTTTAAAGAATATTTTTTAAGGCGTGGATTTTTTTAAAAATATTTTTTTGAAGGCGTGGATTTTTTAAAAAATATTTTTTCAAGACGTGGGTTTCTTAAACATATTTTTTCAAGGCGTGGGTTTCTTAAAAATATTTTTTTTATGGCGTGGGTTTTTTAAAAATATTTTTTCGAAGGCGTGGATTTTTAAAAATATTTTTCGAAGGCGTGGGTTTTTTAAAAATATTTTTTTCAAGGCGTGGATTTTTTAAAAATATTTTTTTGAAGGCGTGGGTTTTTTAAAAATATTTTTTCATGGCGTGGATTTTTTAAAGACATGGATTTTTCAAAATATTTTTTGAAAACGTGGATTTTTTAAAAATATTTTTTTCAGAGCTTGGATTTTTTAAAAATATTTTTTCAAGGCTTGGATTTTTTAAAAATATTTTTTCAAGGCTTGGATTTTTTAAAAAAAAAATTTTCAAGGCGTGGATTTTTTAAATTTTTTTTTTTTGAAGTCGTGGATTTTTTTTTAAAGTATTTTTTCAATGCGTGGACATTTTAAAATATTTTTTCAAGGCGTGGAAATTTTAAAATATCTTTTCAAGGCGTGGAATTTTTAAAAACATTTTTTAAATGCCATAGCAGTGGATTTTTTGAAAATATTTTTTAACCAAATTTTTTTAGACCTGCCATAGGAGTGGTTTTTTTAAATATTTTTGCAAACGTCTTTCATATATGTGGATTTTCTAAAAATATTTTAAAATTTAAAAAAAAAATTCAAATGACCTAAATAATTATTTGATTATTATACCCCACTTTTATTACAATATTGTACTCTTATTACATAATATTACATGTTATATAAATATATATTTTTGGTTTCTAATTTCATTACTCCTCTCTTTTTAAGAAATTTCCTCTCCTATTTTTTCTCCTGACTCAATAATGGTATGATATTCTCCAAAAACCATTTCTTATCAAATTGTAAATGATCACCTTCGGTAGCCAAAAATACCAGTTTCTTATTTATGTCCATTTGTCTGAGAGCCAGCTGTAAGATATGAAAAAAAAATATTTTTAAATTTGAATAAAAATTGAAAAAAAGTAATTAATTGGAGTATTGAGTGCTGCTATAAAATATTACAAAAATTCAAAATCTATACAAACCTGTTCATAAACTTTACTCTCTTTCAGTGGTAAAATTTCCTTATCCTGACCGGGTTTGTAAAATTCGAACCATTGCGATTCCTTTGGTTGGACAATTGTGTCATTTAGAAATTTCACCATAACAAACCTAAAATAAAATAAATTTAAGGCATTTTGAATTTCATTAAAAAAATAAATAAAGATATATTTATACTTGTCCAAACGATTCAAGTGCTCCGCATATACACCATTGGCAAATACTTCATTATTAATATCGGCCAAAAATGTGCTATGGGCCATATAATCCCTTTCCTTGAGCGGATCATGCCAATAGGTGGCCTGTACCAAATCCATTTGGGCCCATTCTTCATAGGCTGCCGTGTTTAGTATGCGTCGTATGTATTCACATGTTTTCGACGATAGCGAGGGACATTTGGGTAAACCGAAAACTCCTTGATGTTGGCCACCCATTGAGATTAGAACTTTCATTGGCGGTGTGGGACAACGTTGGGCCAAGGCACGTCTATAAATAAGTAATCGTTATGTATTCTATTGTTATTTTTAGATTATCACTTTACTCACAAAAACTGTCCACCCTGACTGAATCCAATGGCATTATAGCCATCTTTCAATTTCTCATCTTTAGCCAATTCCTGACAAACATAATCCAATTGTTTGTTGGGATGTATAAAGAATCCACTTTCGTAATCCATAATTAAATTATCACCAATTCTCAATGACTTGACATAGGTTTGATTGAGTTCCTGTTCCAATAATTTCTTAATGGAGCCCAGACTGAATGGGAAACAACAAGTGTCTCCTGTAATATAAATGCAAAATTTGGATTTAATTAAATAATTTATTTATCCAAATATCTATCAATTTACCCATTCCATGCCACATAACCACAGGATAATTTTCGCCATTTGTTGTTGTTACTTGATTAACAAATATTATTAACAAGAATGCCAGAAATATATTCCAATTCATTTGTTAATTTAATTTAAACCCTTTCTTATCACTAATCGAACAAAGAAAGCCAACAATTGTCTCGAACTATTGACCGGTACGATACCCAACTCAGTTGTGATTGCCTTTGTATTTTCAAAACAAAAAAAAAAATGCAAAAATGAAGAAAACAGCTGATGTGAACATATGGTTTCCTTTGTAAACACCATGGCCGGTAATAATAAGGTCGTCCGATAAGGCCAGATCAAAAAATATTTTTTAAAAAATCCAAGCCTTAAAAAATATTTTTTATAAAATCCACGCCTTCAAAAAATATTTTTAAAAAATCCAAGCCTTAAAAAATATTTTTAAAAAATCCAAGCCTTAAAAAATATTTTTTAAAAAATCCACGACTTCAAAAAATATTTTTAAAAAAATCCACACCTTCAAAAAATATTTTTTAAAGAATCCACGCCTTCAAAAAATGTTTTTAAATAATCCACGCCTTCAAAAAATATTTTTTAAAAAATCCACGCCTTCAAAAAATATTTTTAAAAAATCCACGCCTTCAAACAATATTTTTAAAAAAAAACACACCTTCAAAAAAAAATTTTTAAAAAATCCACGCCTTCAAAAAATATTAAAAAAAAAACCGCGCCTTCAAAAAATATTTTTTAAAAAAATCACGCCTTCAAAAAATATTTTTTAAAAAATTCACGCCTTCAAAAAATATTTTTTAAAAAATCCACGCCTTCAAAAAATATTTTTTAAAAAATGCACGCCTTCAAAAAATATTTTTTAAAAAATGCACGCCTTCAAAAAATATTTTTTAAAAAATCCACGCCTTGAAAAAATATTTTTTAAAATATCCACGCCTTGAAAAAATATTTTTTAAAAAATCCACGCCTTCAAAAAATATTTTTAAAAAATCCACGCTTTCAAAAAATATTTTTTAAAAAGTCCACGCCTTCAAAAAATATTTTTTAAAAAATCCACGCCTTGAAAAAATATTTTTTAAAAAATCCACGCCTTGAAAAAATATTTTTTAAAAAATCCACGCCTTGAAAAAATATTTTTTAAAAAATCCACGCCTTGAAAAAATATTTTTTAAAAAATCCACGCCTTGAAAAAATATTTTTTAAAAAATCCACGCCTTGAAAAAATATTTTTTAAAAAATCCACGCCTTGAAAAAATATTTTTTAAAAAATCCACGCCTTGAAAAAATATTTTTTAAAAAATCCACGCCTTGAAAAAATATTTTTTAAAAAATCCACGCCTTCAAAAAATATTTTTAAAAAATCCAAGCCTTGAAAAAATATTTTTTAAAAAATCCAAGCCTTGAAAAAATATTTTTTAAAAAATCCACGCCTTGAAAAAATATTTTTTAAAAAATCCACGCCTTGAAAAAATATTTTTTAAAAAATCCAAGCCTTAAAAAAATGTTTTTTAAAAAATCCACGCCTTGAAAAAATATTTTTTAAAAAATCCACGCTTTCAAAAAATATTTTTTAAAAAATCCACGCCTTGAAAAAATATTTTTTAAAAAATCCACGCCTGGAAAAAATATTTTTAAAAAATCCACGCCTTGAAAATTTTTTTTAAAAAATCCACGGCTTGAAAAAATATTTTTTAAAAAATCCACGCCTTGAAAATTTTTTCTTTTAAAAAATCCACGCCTTGAAAAATAAAAAATCCACGCCTTTTTTTCTTAAAAAATCCACGCCTTGAAAATTTTTCTTAAAAAAATCCACGCCTTGAAAATTTTTTTTTTAAAAAATCCAAGCCTTGAAAAAATATTTTTTAAAAAATCCACGCAAAAATATTTGAAAAAATATTTTTTAAAAAATCCACGCCTTGAAAATTTTTTCTTTTAAAAAATCCACGCCTTGAAAAATATTTTTAAAAAAATCCACGCCTTGAAAATTTTTTTTTTAAAAAATCCAAGCCTTGAAAAAATATTTTTTAAAAAATCCACGCCTTGAAAAAATATTTTTTTAAAAAATCCACGCCTTGAAAAAATATTTTTTTAAAAATCCACGCCTTGAAAAAATATTTTTTTAAAAATCCACGCCTTGAAAAAATATTTTTTTAAAAATCCACGCCTTGAAAAAATATTTTTTAAAAAATCCACGCCTTGAAAAAATATTTTCTAAAAAATCCAAGCCATGAAAAAATATTATTTTAAAAAATCCACGCCTTAAATTTTTTTTAAATCCACGCTATCAAAAAATATTTGAAAGATCCACGGTATAAAAAATTTTTTGAAAGATCCACGATATAAAAAATATTTTTAAAAAATCCACGTCTTCGAAAAAAAATATTTAAAAAATTCACGCCTTAAGAAATAATTTTAAAATATCTTTAATCCTACTGATTTTCGGCTAAAAAATATTTTTAAAAAATCCACGCCTTATGATTGTCAGCTAAAAACAATATTAAAAAAAAAAATCCAAGACCTCAAGACTTAGCCCATAAGCCAAAAAATATTTTTTAACTACTAAATATTTGTCTTGAAAAATCTACAAATTAAAAAATGTTATTTTAAAATCCCCTGAAAAAATCATTAAAAAATTGTTGGATAATATTTTTAATAAAGATCCATGCTTTTTATAAATGTTGGCATGGTTAACTTCCAATTGTAACAGATTAATCTTTTCAAAGTAATTGAAGTCATGTGGACTAACTAGAAAAGTGTCTGATGGTTCATTTTAGTGAACCCATTTGATGTTCATTTCTTCTATCTTCTAAACAAAAAATACTTTTCGGTCGTTACGCTTTACACTCATTCGTAAACAATTCGAGTCCGTCGGCAATTTTGTGTGTAGTTCCCTTTTTTATCAGCCATTCTTTCCAGTATCTTTCTATTCGTAGCATGTGGAACGTTTTTTTGGTTGGTTGGCCAAAAGGTGTAACAAAATTGGGTTTTGGATGGATATGATTGATTGGAGGACCAGATATAGGATAACTTCATATATCTGCGTATTTTTTAACCATAATAACTGGAAAATAACAAAAGTTGCATTCAGTTGAAGGGGTCTCTCACCAAAACACCCCGATCATGACCGAAACAAAACCCCTTCTGTGTCGTCTGTGTTTGAAATCGTGTGAAGGACATTTGGAATATCTGTGTGATGGCTATGGTCAGCATAATGAAAAATACTCAATCACTATTGAATATTTTGATTCCATGCTCTTTCAAGTGGATG